>NC_052408.1:4294551-4467051 GCF_009389715.1 Phoenix dactylifera
AAAAAAAATAAAAATAAAAATTAAAAATAAAAATCCCAGTAACCTGGAGTCAGAACCCAGACTAAGGCAAGCACAAGGTTTTGTATTTGGAGGCGTACCGAACGGCCCAGTTTCTCCCCTACGACCAAATGACGCAAAGCAACCTCGTATTCCGAGCCTGATTCGCTTATGGCGGAACGGTGCGCGCTCGGCGGCCATCCGCCCCTCGTAAATAATTTCACAGGGAGGAAACCTCTTCATCGCATTCGCCTCGTCCCCACCTTTCCATAAATACCCACCCCCCTTCCTTCCCTTCTCCCACACATTCCCATCCCAGATCTCGATTCCAAACGCAAACTAAACCCCCCAGATCTTAAATAATAGAGAAGAAAAAACCCAATGGCCTCCTCCTCCGAGCCCAACCGCGACTCCGCCGCCGCAGCCGGATCGGAATCCAACGGCGCATTGGCCTCCTCGATCCCGGCGGCGGTGCCGGAGCGCCGGAAGGTGGCCCTGGTCGCCGGCATCACCGGCCAGGACGGCTCGTATCTGACCGAATTCCTCCTCGGCAAAGGCTACGAAGTCCACGGCCTGATCCGGCGTTCGTCCAACTTTAACACGGCCCGGCTCGACCACATCTACGTGGACCCCCACAACTCGTCCAAGGCCCGCATGAAGCTCCACTACGCCGACCTCTCCGACGCCTCCTCCCTCCGCCGCTGGGTCGACTCCCTCCTCCCCGACGAGGTCTACAACCTCGCCGCCCAGTCCCACGTCGCCGTCTCCTTCGAGATCCCTGACTACACCGCCGACGTCGTCGGCACCGGCGCCCTCCGCCTCCTCGAGGCCGTCCGCTCCTCCTCCGCCTCCTCCGGCAGGACCATCCGCTACTACCAGGCCGGCTCCTCCGAGATGTTCGGTTCCACCCCCCCGCCGCAGTCCGAGACCTCCGCCTTCCACCCCCGCTCCCCCTACGCCGCCGCCAAGGTCGCCGCCCACTGGTATACCGTCAACTACCGCGAGGCCTACGGCCTCTTCGCCTGCAACGGCATCCTCTTCAACCACGAGAGCCCCCGCCGCGGGGAGAACTTCGTCACCCGCAAGATTACTCGCGCCGTCGGCCGCATCCACGTCGGCCTCCAGACCAAGCTCTTCCTCGGGAACCTGTCGGCCGCCCGCGACTGGGGGTTCGCCGGGGACTACGTCGAGGCCATGTGGCTCATGCTGCAGCAGGACGAGCCCGGCGACTATGTCGTCGCCACCGACGAGTCGCACACTGTCCAGGAGTTCCTCGAGGCCGCCTTCGGGTATGTCGGGCTGGATTGGAAGGACCATGTGGTGATCGACAAGAGGTACTTCCGGCCCGCCGAGGTCGATAGCTTGAAGGGGGACTCGTCCAAGGCCAGGAAGCAGCTGGGGTGGAAGCCCAAGGTCGGGTTCCAGGAGCTGGTCAAGATGATGGTGGACCGGGACGTTGAGCTTGCCAAGAGGGAGAAGGTGCTGGTCGACGCTGGCTACATCGATGCTCAGCAGCAGCCATAGAAATGTCGGTCTCATTCGTCCATCAAAATCTCGATTTATGCTTACTTGCATCTAAATTTCAGTTTCATTTGTCTAGATAATTTTTTTTTTCCCAAATAATATCCATGTTCTCTGGGGAAATGTGGCTCTAGTGTTCAAAATTCTGCTGTGATATTTCTTTCTTTCATCAATCAAATAGATGTTCGTTTCGTTCGTGTAATTTCTCTGTTATTAATACCAAATGTTATTGTTTTAAATTGAATCCCGTTCGCTATTATTGATTCATCGATTAGTTTATTCATCGATGCATAATTGCTGGATCCATTACTCTGTGTTTTGCTTCGACATGCATTGTTCATCTAAGAATGGTAGCAGAGAGAATGGATCAGATCTGGTATGATGTATTTGGAGTTTTATTCTGTATGGTGAATAATACTAATTGTATATCTTGTGAAGGATTGAATCTGATCAAATGTATTTGGTTTCATGGGCCAACTGTAGATCTTGTCCGTCCGCAGCTCCAAGTGCTTTTTAATCCGAGCACCTTCTGCATTGTATATCCTATCATAGGTTGTTTGATTGTAGATGAACTCTCTCAGCTTGGCTTTGTGTGCATTAATTATTTCTGTACAGTTTTATCATGGTTGGAACAGACTCTGAGTTGTTGTCTGTTGATAATTTGGTGTCATCCTCTGTTTCTTGCTTAGCCTTAATTGCAGGTTCTGCTCGAAGTCTTTCTATGAGAAAGAATTGGATCTGATCCAATCAGTTGTTGCTGACCCTACGTTCCATATTGTTCTGCATAAAAGTCTAGCGTTTGATGCAATTCCAAAGGGTCTGCCACAAGAAAACTTCTTGTTGGTTCGGTTTGTTTTGATATTTAGAATAATGAATCTCCTTGATTGACATTAGTCTTGTAACTTACGGATACTTCCATCTCTAATACCGCTTTTCAATGACTCGTTTTCTTTATTTCACTTGCTTATTAATTTGTTTTGCTGTTGGGCATTGTGGTTCTCATTAGAGTTCGACATATAAGCTACATTGCTACATCGTGGCTGCTGTCTAGAAGGATTATTCCCTTTCAGTGATGGATGTGTACTTGGCTTGTCTAGGATGTATGATTTAACAGTAGTAGGAGGTGCTTATTTGATGTGGTATTCTCTAGGTGGATAAGCAAATGCTGGCTAAATGATATAGTATTAGAAATTTTGAGTTTTCTGTTGTGAGATGTGCAACAGGAAAAATACGACGAGAAAAGGTTTCAAAAAGTGTATGGATCAGAACATAACCGAATGGTCAATGGACAATTTAAGCCTCAAAGGATATGGATGGTGGAGGTAATCAGGTATGCAATCAGATTTCCATGTGATATGGGGAAAAAAAAAGAAATTAAATATCAAATATAGGAGAAAGGATTAGTTAAATGTATGGGTTGGTGTTACATGTTTTTAGTATGGTAGATTCAGATGTTTTTATAGGTTGGGTTGCGAAATGATCTGTTGACAGTATGAGCAAGCTTAAGAGCAGCTGCAAGTATCATGGAAAGGAAAATGAAGAAAGCAAGGTTTGGAAACTTGGTTTAGTTTCAGCTTCGACCAGACCTATTGACTTGTGGTTTCTATTGTTCTTGTGGTTTGGAAAGTTCCAATCTGAGTTCTGGAGTTTGGTTTCAAAACAGACAGGAATGATTGAGAAGAATATAGAAAATGAAGCATTTCAAGAAAACGTACAAAATTTCAGAGCATCATGTAATGTGAATAATACTGGATGCATGCTTTCAATGTTTGGAGCTGAAAGTTTGATATTATAATAAAATGAAAACTATATTGGAAACCAATGTAAATGCAAGAAAGATCATGTTATACATCATCTCAAAAGTTTAATATATGATTTAGTTGTTTGATAAAGGACTAATTATCAATGCATAACTGTGTGAATATTTTTTAACAATCAAATGTAAAAACATAAAAGACAACATCAGAGACTAACATTAACTTGATATGCTAAAAAAACATGAAGTCAGGACTTTTGTTCCTTAATGCTGCATGAATTGTTAGGCTTTTTGAAGCCAAATTTGGTTGGTGCCAGGGCTCAAGAAGCAAGGGAATTACTTGAAGTTTTCATTTTTTGGGGAGGTGGAGGTTGTGGATGTGCTTTCTATGACTAAATGTAGTACATCAAAAGTAAATTTGACAAGAAGATACTCACACAACATGAATGGTTGGTCAGTATTCATGGAGCATGAATTTGTTTGAGTGGGAAGAACCATTTGATGAAAATTTCTGGTTGCGAGAAGTAATTTACATTGAAAATTCCATGTTTAGAAATAAAACAACAGTTACTAGAGATGAGAAATGCTACTATATGATTTAAAACCCCTTATTTTAACTTTGAAAAATCAAACAGTAGCTTAGAATTAACACTAACTACCGAAATATACTTAAAGAACTGAAGAGATGTTCTTGAAATAATAATAGTAAAGGCAAATAATGAATAAACATATTATCCGAGGCTACTTTTGGCCAGATCAGGCGAAACCTCCAAAACTGGCAAAAACTAACAAAACTGATGGTAAGTTTGAGCTCGATCTTTTTCAGAAAGTGGTGGGGGATACACCCCACCCCCCTCCCTCCCTCCCCTCAAACCCCAAAATGTGTAGGTGGGAATCGAAAGCTTCAGCTTGGTCTTGGCCGAAACTGATCGTTTTTGGTTGAATAACAGGGGCTGAAACTTGAAAGAAAAGAGAACAGTTACTTTCTGGCTACCTTAGAATCACTTGGGAACATAAGCAGGAGAATGGAGATTCTGTGGAGAGTATTATAGATTTTATGTTTCTTGCAAGTTGTGGTGAAAACGAGTTTCAAAGCATTTGTGAAATTTATATAGCATGTGACATACTAGTCGGCTGGTAGTTTTCCCCCAAGTCTTCAGTGGGATTCTTTGAAGTCCAGTTTCACCCCAAGAATTGCGAGTTCTTTTACTGTAAACATATTTTTTCATTGATCCAGCATCTAGTGACGGTCTTGGGACAACCTGAACAAGCTGCTTGCAGCATATCTGACTTGGTTGCACCATGATTTCAGTTGCTTATCTTTGCTCTTGAAATGTGGTCTTTTTCCCACCCTTTTTGCTTGTTTCTTTCTCTCTTTGTTTTATTTTTTTTTTGGAGAATATTCTTGAAATGTTGCCATGTTCTTTTTTGCGTGTTTATGATCCTTGTCCTTGAATCTTCTGCTGTTGAAGAAACTCAAGTAAACTCTCATCCTTCTTGAACAGAAGAGGTAGTCACTTTCATCCTTTTTTTTCAGAAAAAAAAAAGCTGGGCAATCATGCAGAATATATTGTTCAAAGCAATTTGAAATTCTACATATATAGAATTTTTGTTGCAGACTCTCTCTGGCTGGAAACCATGAAAATGAGCTTCAAAGGAATTCTAAATCATACTCTTTGAATCATTGTTGTCTCGAGCTTGACTCTCACCTTGTTAGTTAGGGATCCTCCTCCTCCTGTTTTGTGAGTCTTTCCCTTTGCCAACCATTAAACATTGACAATCAAATGATGGAGCTGAAACTATTATTTGAGACTACTTTCATTTCATTCTGTTTGGCGAAGCCCCTCCAGTTCCAATTTAATACACTTATTTTTACCTGGGATCTGCTGATCTGGCTGTCCAATCAACTTGTCCCTTACCTCTTGCCCTCAAATATCACCTAGATAATATGATGATAACTTAATTTTTGTGCATGGTTTTGAACAGTCCTCTCTCTGCTGCATTAAAAAGCCTTGTTTTGATCTTGGGAACATACATGCTCCTCCTTTGCACTTAAACTAAGTGACCTTGAACTGTCTAGCTGGAATCCTCAGGGTGCACTGTTTTATTCATCCCTGTTCAACAAACTAATTTCTTATCCGGCTATGATGGGGGATTGTGGAAGTGAAGCACCAACAATACATTCATTGTCAAAAACTACTAACAGTTCCTTAAACACGGAGGGGTGCACTCTCATTTCGGCCCTTTGATATGAAAGCTACTGATCTCTAAAAAGGTGAAACTGTTCTATTGGTTAATTTATCACAATAAGATACTTACAACTGATAACCCAGCAAAAAAAGTAGTTTTTTTGCATCAGATCATGTCCATTTTGTGAATACCAAGAGGAATTGGTAAACCATCTTATGCTCGGATGTCAATATTCTCACTCTTTATGGAAGAGTACTAGAGAACTTCAACATCCCGCTATTACCTCTAATCGAGCTCTAGGGAGAATGGAGAGCATCCCTACCAAAGAATATCTTGAACCGGACAATGGATTCCATACCCGCTGTCACCAGCTGGGATATCTAGTTTTAATCACGTCGTTTAATATCCCCGATGTTTATATGCGTCAGCTAATTCCTCTTTTGACGACACTTACCAAAAAGTGTCAATAAAACCTTGAGGTCTATTACCAACCGTCACAACTTTCCGACGCTTTCTCCAGCAAATAACAGTCGGCATTATCTTTTATCTCTGTAGTGTGTTTTGGTTCCAATCATACTCCTATCAAGAGATCGCGAAATAGATCCTCTTCCTTTTCAGCATTTGGATTTCAAGCCCCCAGCAGAAGTCTGGATAGTAGTACCAAGCAGTTGTATGGGAGTCTTCTTCAAAATAGGCCAAATCGATTGAAAGGCGGCGCTGATCGAAGCAAAATACAATAGATAGAAAATTCAATCGAAGAATAGAGGTTTCCCCTCTAAAGTAAATCACCTCAAGATGTAGCCACGTTGGGATAGGTCCCCATAGTTCTCATAAATAAAGAGCTCAAAGCTCCTCTGTATATAATATTTTTAGAATTTTATATTTCCATCCTGTATATTAAATACGATGTAATAAATAATAACAGGGAATACCTCCATTTTCATTTCAAAAAAAAAAAAAAAGAATGTTGCTTTCAAACATGTTGTCTATCTCAGCACAAGAGGCAAACAATTGCTTTTTGTTCCCCTTTTTCCCTCCTCTAATTTTGTTGTTTTTTTGGAACATAGCTTGTCCCTAATAAGATTGGCTAAGATACAAGGCTTGCTTGTAAGTTTCATGGCATTTGATGCACCGCTGGATCCCAAAAATCGATCGATCTCCATATTTGCTGAAGATTGTTATAAGTCCTAACTTATCCCAAAAATCAACAATTCCATCTTGAGACACAAAACTGCCCTTTATATTGAACAAGCCTGAGGTCCTTTTAGGACAACCTGATTAAAGCTCTTAGAAGCTTATCTTAATGCCTTAGTTCATTGGATCATCATTCCAGTTGTCTGTTTTTTCTCTTCAAGAGTGATCTTGTTTTCCTTTATGTTTTTTTTTTTTTTTTTTTTTTTTAAGAGTCTGAATTCATTGGTTTTGCTGTTGAAGAAACTTCAATCAACATTTCTCCTTGTTGAACAGCTTGAGTTAGGTCTGCCCCCTAGTTTATGTCTAGTTGAGAAGCATGAAGATTGTTTAGTTCAAATCACTTTTTAAAAAATGCAATACATACATGCATATATGTATGTATGTGTGTTATGTATCCTAGAGGTTGCTTCTTTTGCTCTCTCCACACACACAAACACACATACACACATATACATACATATGGATATATACATATGTAGCAAGCATGAAGATTGTTTTCAACAGCCTGCTACATAAAGGATTCCTAGGAACATAATGATATTTATTGTTCTCAATCCAGGAAAGGGGCCCCAAGCTAGTTTCTCAGATGGAATTTCTGCACGTTTCTTGTATCAATCCCTCAAAAGTTGTATCATTTTGACACCTAGTTTCTGGTAAGAAGGTACATAAGGTGCTGAATTCAACTAATAATGCCATGATAGCTGCACGAGTGGTCCAGACCAGTCAGAGTGATGTTTCAAGAGATTATTCAGCTTTCTTTTTTTTTTTCTCAGGAAATTCATTACCATTTCATTTGTTATGCTACCTTGTTGGTTCAATCTTGTCGGTGAGGCCAGGTCTCGATCCAACTGTAGATGCTTCATTGTGACCTGAATGTCATGTATTCGAAACATAAAAATAGTTTTTCCATACGTAGAGATAAGATTATACATGTCTAAGCCTTCTCTGACCCTACAGTGATACGAACCTCGTGTACTGGGATACTGCGCTGTTGTAATCACGCTGTACTTGTTAAAGATCAAATTATCTCTCGGCAGTGTGATGAAGAAGAGCTGACTGCCATGAACCTGAAAACAGGATCACATAATTTTCTATCTAATCCTAGATAGCAAGGTTTCATGCACTGTATGTAGTGATATTTGCTACTCCGCTTCTAAGGAGTGAGAGAGTGAGAAAAGCTGAAGAGAATTTCCTGCATTGAAGGCATGGATCTGAGAGGACCTATGAAAACGTTGGTTCACAAGGCCTTCGCAGTTGAATTATGTGCAGATTCTGAGTGCACCCACTGTGTCCTCATTGGTAATCGAGCATAAAGTTATGGACAAAAAGCTCCTTAACATTGGGTACGTGCTCTTACATGTCATTTTGACATGGCCCAATCTGTCAAATAATCCCTCATCTGGCATAATTTTGACATGCCAAGCAAATTTAAGACATCTCTGAATGTAAAAAGTGTGACGCTGATAGTATTGCTCATTTAACCAGTGAGACTGTGATAATGATCAGGGAGATTGGCATGCAGCTTCAAGTAGTAATAGAAACATTGATGTATATGCTCCTTGGGAGAAAAATTAAGGCCGGCCACATGACCTAACCCATTAACCCGACCCGTATTCAACCTGCCATAAGTAGGTTTCGATTTAAGTTAAATGGGTTTGAATCATAAACAGATCGACCCATTTAACCTGCTAACATTTAGGTCAGATTTGGATTTTAGATATCTTATCCTTTTAACCTATTTAATATTCAGGTTGGTTAGTCCAGTAACCCGTTTGACTATTTAATATCTGTTTAAAACCTATTTAATCTGTTTCTATCCTATTTAACCCGACATGACCCGTTTAGCCTAGACATGTTACCAACTACTTCATATAATTGATAAAAAAAACCATCCACATAAATACTTGTAAACACACCTCTGTGTTTGAACTTGAAGCCTCCTCCCGTTATGAGATGGTTGTGACCTGGTCATACAAGGCCCTGGCCTGGCCCAAGTTTGGAATTTACATTGTCCTTTTACGAATTGGGCCTTGTGAGGTTTAACAATATTAGCCCAACGTAAGGGCCCGATATTAGCCCATGCCGTGAGTTTCTCAAGACAGTAGTTCATCAAGCCCGCATAGGCCATTTGACATCCTAGACTCGGCAAGTTGAAACGCATTTGAAACAAAATGGTAACCAAACTGCTTGCTTGCTGATTCAACGTGGCAAGCAATGCGTCCACGTGGCTGACGATGAATGGCACAACCTTCATGAACCACACTGATTCTTAACAATATTGCCCCTACAAATAACAATGTAACTATTTAAGTCTATATGCATACGAGAATGTCTGAACCATGCTTTACTCGCCTTCTCAAATTGTTGCAAATCCATAAGTATTAATTTGCTAATAAGAAAGCTATGCCGTCTCCATGTTATTGCTTTAATAACAATGTCTGCGACTTAGACTGATGACCCGAAAAAGCCCTAGGCAACTTGTCGATTGGTTTGGTTTGAGTTGAAAATTACGAATCCAAATTCAAACCAGTTTCGAAACATGAAGCGAACTTGTCATGCAGGTCTTCAAAGTCAGATCGGACCAGACCTAATCCGACCTGATCCAATCATAGTGCTACTCAAAATATACCAATTGTAGCAGTACACACACCACCTCTGAGCCCATCAACTTGCTTTCTTCATTCTTGAAAAAAAACCTAGGCAACTTCCCATTGGTTTGGTTTGAGTTGAAAATTAGGAACCCAAATCCAAACCGGTTTCAAAACATGAAGCGAACTTGTCGCGCAGGTCTTCAAAATCAGGTCAGACCGGACCTAATCTGACCTGATCCAATCATAGTGTTGCTCAAAGAATACTAATTATAGCACTACACACTCCACCTCTGAGCCCATCAATCTGCTTTCTACATCCTTGAAAAAACTTAGGTAACTTGTTGATTGGTCTAGGTTGAGTTGAAAATGACAAACCCAAATCCAAACCAGTTTTGAAACATGATGCGAACTCGGTGCATAGGTCTTCCAAATTAGATCAGACCGAACCTAATCTGACCTGATCCAATCATAGTGCTGCTCAAAACATACCAACTATAGCACTACATACTCCACCTCTGAGCCCATCAACATGCTTTCTTCATCCTTGGCTACTCGAAATCCACCCTTGACAATGGGACCAATTACCAGCTTAAAAGTCTTCCCTGCGCCTCCAATCTACGGCCACTTTCTCTCATCAGTGCCTGCCTCCTTAAATAGACGGCATACTCCTCCCATGGGCCAACACCCCCTCTCTTAGCCTTCTCAAAAAGCCCATACTTCCAAGCTACAACAGCCTTGCATAACACGTATGATATAAAGCAAAAAAAAATGTTAACAATAAATAGACAGCACTTGGGCAATGGAGGAACTACAAAAAGGAGGATAGGTGAAGAGAGATCGACCACATTTTGAAGAAGAAGAAGAAGATAGATGAATGGGTATAGTAGGTCTTTGTTAGAAGTTCTGCATGTTGATTTCATATAAGCAAACTGGATTATTATTAGTTTCTGGGGAGTACTGAATTATATTGTTTGTAGATCTTTGCAGCACTCTTTTTATGTAAGGTGATATGGGACCACCTACCGACCAGAGCAGTGCTGAGCATACATGGTTTGGAGATTTCTGCGGAGTGCGGGGCTTGCGGTGCAGAGGAGTCAGTGGACTCCGTGCTATTCTAGTGCACGTGGGCGAGGTCGACATGGCAGTGGATAGGGATCCCGGAGGAGGCTTGGCGTGAGAGGCGACTTTTCCTATAGTTGATACGACAGTGGCTGGCTAGTCCTTGAACATGTCAGGAGGCCATTAGAGTGACTTGCACAGCCCACCAGATCTGGCTGGCAAGGAACGCCCGTACCTTCGGCGAGCGCAGGATGTCGCCGAGGTTGGTTGCGGAGTCCGCTCGAGCACTGGCGATGGAGTCCAGACCCACCATCCCTTCAGATATACCCTTGACAGCTCGAAACACCTGAAGTTCCTTCTCTGCTCAGGCAGCTCCTTGGACGGTGTTTTTCACCTGGGAGCCCCCACCTCCAAGTTTCCTCAAGATCAACTTTGACGGATCGGTGCTGGATGGAGGTACGCGAGGCGGGGCAGGGTTTGTTATACGGGACCCTAACTCCAGGGTAGTGGTAGCAGGCGGCTGCCAATTGTTCGACATATCAGTTTCGGGGGAGGAGTTGCGAGCGACCTAGGCCGGTCTTCACCATGCGCGGCAGGTGCTGCGGGCCGACTCAATCATCCTGGAGGGCGATTCGGCTACGGTCATTGGGTGGATTCAAAGGGGTCTGAGTGGTGAAAGCACAGACCACCCTCTGATCCGGGATATTGGGATAATGGTGAGGAATGGTGTAGCCTTCAAGGCCAAGCATGTGTTCAGAGAGGCCAACGGGACGGCTGACTGGGTGGCTGCCTACGCGGCCCACCACTCAGGATACGCCCTATGGTCAGGAGAGGGGGAGCTGCTACTGGCACTCCGCGAGATTGTGTTTTTTGATTTTCTTAGGTGTATTCGTACGCGCATTGTCTGAATAACCCACAAAAAAAAAAAAAGAGGAGATTTTGAGCTCGCTTAGGAGCATTGTTCACAGGGGGTGGTAATCAGTGTGAACAGGCATGTATGCTGTTATATGTTAATGATAAGCTTCTGCTCCTTCTGCTCCTTATGTATGTATGTATGTATAGAACCCATATCAGCAGGCCCCACAATGCTTGGTAGTCATAGTCCATGGGACCATAGTTGATGAGAGAACTTTCCCATGGAGAATATTGTATGAAATCGTGATTTCCTCGATCTCCATTTAATGATAGATTCACTTGCAATGCGATTTAAAAAGAGACATCATTGCTCCATTTCCTGCTAGATGTTAACATGGTGTTCTGGAAAAGGGGATGATGCACCAGATGTTCCTATACTTCTCTAACTCTTCTTTCCTTTCACTCTCGTTTGGTATTCTCCATATTGAAGCCTTCACATTCTTCCCACATCCAAAACAAGTTTGGTCTATGGGATAATAGTTGATGAGAGAACTTTCCTGTTTAAAGGGATGACTCTTGGAAAATATTGGAAGAAATCAAGATTTCTTCAAGATTCACCTGCAACGTGATATGGAAAATTGTTAAACCTGATTGAAATAATCATTTCAATCTAGAGCATTTAGCTGCGAGTCAGTGGGCGCTTTGCATGTTGATTCGGTAGAACACCGCCTCTGACTTTCTAGACCCAGAATCCTCGATGGCATGCTTTTTGCACCAGAGTGCACTATTCTGGATAGCCACTACATCATCAATCTCAGAGACGGACAACTGCTGCTCATTTGTGGAGCACCAAGCACGACTGCTCGCATTTCTGCAATGAGCAGCAACCATCCATCTCCGAGATTGATGACAACATTCTACGATGCAAAAGATGCACCGCAAAGGATTCGAAATCGACTTTCTATTGGAAAAAAATTCTCCCCTGCAAAACCCTTAGGATTTTGAGAAAATTTTGAGCGGCTCTTGTCACCGAGCTACTCCACTGAGCCCTGATCCATGATCCATGATTCACATTGCTCAGCATGCTCTCTCCAGCTTCTCAGACCCACAGGGTTCTCCAGGTGCTAAGAAATACCAAGCAGGTCCCCAAGAGGAACTGGAATGTGGGGAGTGGCATCCTCAGCAATGGTGGAGAAATGCTCGACTGAACCATTCCAACTGCTCGCCTCGCTTTCTTGCTTATCCTAATTAGCAACAGGAAAATTCTTGACACTGTCTTGTGCTATGAATACCAACAAGCAGGACAAATTTCTCTGTCAAAATAGACATGGAAGGAGCAAGAAATTCGATTCTGTAGCCAAACACTGGCTATAACCTATTGTTTTCAGACATGGATCTTCCATTGCCCCTGCATGATGTCTCGCATGCAGATGAGGATGCTGGTCCACCCTGGAAGGAGTCTGAATCTAGTTTGTGGTTCACCGGGTCACAAAATGTGTTTCAGAAACATGTTAAACCATCCTATCATCAACCTTGGGTATAGGTTCAAGAAAAAGAGAAAAAATGAACATATAGCATAACCCTGGTTGATTTGCACCCTGCGACACAGTCTTCGGCCTCGAGAAGATGATTTTGTGTTAGCCTTGGTGTCTCATTACAAGCCCATCTGATCAGATGATAGTAATGTAGAAGGCAGTCTCGGTTTATTGCAATCAAAACTCAAAAACTTTTGGTGCAAATAAACACATCAGGCTTGTTCTATGAAAGCACAAAACAACCTTCTGGACTCCAGTCATATATCACACACATAAAAAGCCGACATAACAAACTATGGGCCGAAGCTTACATCAAACAGTAGCATACATCATGTTATCTTGATCTGCTTCTTGCCCATTTGTTGCACCATATGCCAATAACAAAAGCGCAGGATGTATTAAAATCACTACTGAAGTAGCTAATTTCGATGGACCTCGAAATCCATACCATTTTTTTCAGGATGAGTACAGATCATGTTGCTCAGAAGGCTTTTAAGATCATCTTTGCCATCTCCTCTCTGAAACAGACATTTTCAAGATGTGTGAACGACATCAATAAACTAGAACAAAGAGGATAGCTATTATTAATCAGCTAGATAGCAAAATTATAGCTTAAGAACATGTTCACTCAGCAATGTCCACAATCCTGATAAACAAATTGGATGAATTTGAACTCATACATACCATATCAAAGGGAGGTTTTAAAATTTCAAAAAACAGTTAATTTTTCATTTTTATATATTAAATTCAATTTAGCTTTTATTATTGTCTTGTAAAGATTCAATTAAGTGCATATTGAAAATCCCACACCCTATTTCATACATGTTTCGTCTCTCTAACATCCACCGCACGTATTCTCTATTCCTTTCCCATATCCCAATCTGAATATCACCGCATCAGCTAAAATTAACCTCCCAAGACCTAACCAACCTCGTCCAACCCCAAAATCGCCTCCCACCCCTCCCCGCCCTTCCTTCGCTACAAAAAGAAGAAAAAAGAAAAGGAGAAAGGAAAACATGTTACTCTCCATCTCCATGTTTTCAGTTTTCTTAATTTTCTTAGTTTTTTTATATTGCTTTACTTTATATGTTCTGATTATTTGTATTCTGCTATATTTTCTGTATTTATGGTACTTCAGTTATCTTTTATTTAACTTATTTTTGCTTCCTAGGCTGCACTTTTTGTTTCTTTTTCACTTTTTTTGTATTTAATGTTTAATTGTTTCTCATGTTTTCTCTTTCACATTATTTTTTCAACTAGTGTTATTAATCTTCTATTCTAGACGTTCATCTTTGATTTTTTTTCTATTATAATTTACATTTGTTAGATTTTGTCCATATTATATTTATTTATTATTTTATTATTTTGTTTTATTAGAATACTCAGGCTGTAAAAAAAAAATTCATTTTTATATTAGGTATATTATATGATTGACCATAATTAGATAGCTAAATTTAAAAAGACATAATTAATATCCATATTATATTTACTGTTTGTTTTCTCAAATGTGTAACAGGCGACTGTTCGCCAGCCCACAGACAGCACATGTTTTCTAGTTCTGAAAGAGTATATGTTTAGAAAATTCTTATACCGTAATCACAGAATAGAAGGAAGCTCAATCCACGTAGGGTGAATTTCTATATTACAAATTTCTATAGAACTACAATTTTGGATGATCAAATTATTTAAATTTACTAATTAAAGCAACAACTGTCATTTGTCATGCTAGTGCCATAAACTGAAACAAGTTCTGCAAAGTTGTAACACCTTACGAGCTAAAGTTGGCTTTGACACTGCCATTTCTATTGTCAGCAAACTCGAGTAGTAGGAGAATAATAAGACAACTATTTGACTTCAACCTAGTGCTCCAAGCATGGTGTGACCACAAATGTTATAAAAAAAATAATATGGTGTTTTATGATCACAAATTAAAGTCCAAAGTTATATATTTTGTAACTTAGCATCCCAATCTATGCCTACTCAGGGAACTTATGACCAAATCCAATGACAGTTTATCCACAGATAATTGGATCACAGTATATGACAAAGATCTATTTTGGCTAGAAGAATGTAGTACTGCAAGCAGACCATAATGCCAAAACAAAATACAAGATTTGAGATTCTTAATATTTAAGTGCTAGGTCAATCAGCAACCACAATGACCGAAAGATGTTTACCGATTAGAATGATCCCATCAAACACTTAAATAGGAAGCATTATACTAGATGCACGGTGCATTAGATAAATCTGAATTAGTTGGATGAGCAAACTAAAGAAATCTAGTATCTGCAGCCCATGATAGTAGAATACGAAAGACTGAAAAGCTACCTGCAGAATTATGAGGAGAATGACTGGCATTGCCCTTTGAGTTCTGTTGTGCTTGTGATGTCGATCTCTGCATGCGTGGGGATGAACCCTGTTTGCCATTTGCTATAGGTAAGGAATGTCTTTTCTTCACATGGTTATCATGCACTTCAGGGCTTAATTTTGGAGAAATATTGGCATGGGCCTTGGCCCTTGCAGATTCAGTGGCTTGCATGTAACTTGGAAGGGAATTGCTACTGCTGATCCTAGGTTCATGATCAACATGATCTAGTTTAGCCATCCCGAATGAGTTACGCCTTTTCGCATTCTTTGAATCCCTTCGCAATTGCTCAGTACTGGTCCTTCCACCTGAATCATTGTTTAGATTAGATGGTGACTTCTTGCCTACCAATTGAGACCTTTGATTTTGAACAGGCACATTATTTTCTTTTTTGGTCTTTTTGGCATTCACAGATATCTGACTTGATGGTGTTCTCTGTGACTCAGGGACCATTGTACGGCTTTTGGGGGTTCCTTCTGGTGATGACTGAGTGGAACTTTCCAGTTGAATCGGCATATCTGATGTGGTTGGCTCAGCTGGCTGATGTTCCACCTGCACTACATTACTGGCAGCAGGTGACTTGAGTAAATTTCCATCACTTTCCACAGATCTTTGCGACTGAAGGGCCTCCTTATCAAAGGACAAGTTCTTTTCTTCAATATTCATTTTAACAAGATTATGATCAGTATCAGCATCGCCATTGACATCATAGTGGCCCTTCTCCAAAGCTCCAATTTCTAGGACAATTTCCCCACCTTCAGTTTCAGATCTGTCCGGTGAATCAAGTGTGGAGGAGATAGAAATTTCAGTGCCGCATTCTGAAGCAGCATTTTGAACTCTTGGATCATGAGATACTGAGTTCTCCGTTAAGCTTATGTCCTTACTCTCCTTTGAAGCATCTACTTGAAAATAAAAGCTATTTAATTTCAACTTGGCTGCAGCATCTTGACAAGCAGAATTACTAGACCTGCCAATAGAAGAGCTCGAGCTCAGCGCTTCAAATTTTGACTGTGCAGCAGCAAATGCTGGATTGCATGGTTTTCTCAACCCTTGTACAAGTTTCTTTCCTTCAGCTACTGGTTCAAAAAATGCACTTTTAGAAGTATTCTTCAAGCTGTTGCAGTCAAAATCATGCTTCTCAGAAGCATTATCAAGAACTATCTTTGCAGCTGGATTTGATTCCAAATGATTTTGACTTGATAGAGAATCAATAATTGTTTCATTAACATTCTCAATCTTTGTACAATTCTCTTGTGTGATACCCAAAGTCTCATTCTTGAACTGAGTTTTATCCTGGTCATCTTTCACTAATGAACTTAAGCAATTATCTGGAACAGATATTGGAGCCTCGAACTTCAAGGTACCAGAACTTTTAGTTGACACATCCGCTTCACCACTAGCTGGTACTCTTATTTCATCGGAAGCTATCTCTGCATCAGACGGCATAGAGACTGCAGGTGGAACCTCTTTTCTTGCTTCATAATCAACCAACTCAGTGTTTCCTTCTTGGCTCATATGACCCTGAATAAGTTTTGGCTCCAGTTGCTGTCCTATATCTGATGAAGTCACAGCCATCCACCTCTCCAACCATTTCCATGCTGAATCATCAGATTTTGAAGTATCGCATTTTATTTGAATGGGTTTTTCCCGTGTCTTAGCCTCCAAAAGCTTGTACAAATTGAAACATGTAAATTAATTTGATGAAAAAGTAAATTAATTTTAAAGGAAATCAGATTAAGATAACGAACCACTGTTTACAACATACTAAACTTGTAAAAAAGATAGATAACTCATACCCGACAAGCAAATCGATTTGAAAGAAGTATCTTGGTTGAGGAATATGTTTTATTTGGCTTCATGCAAGAATTTCCCTTTTCCTGAACCAAAAAAAGATCAAACTGATAAGAGATAAAACAAATATAATGTTTCGCAAGAAGAAGAGGAAACCACTTTTTATAGCATGTGACAACAACTACCAGACAATGTTCATAGATCAGTTGAATCATAAGTACAAATACTACTTTAAGAACCCCTCCACCTTCTTCCCAAAATGCAATCAAAAATTGATTCTCTAATGAACGTTGACTAAGCCAAATTTATTTATCACTACTTCCAGTAGACTGAGCTAAATGAACAAATATTGCAGCTTTAAAAGGCAACATAGCAAGAGAAAACATAAAAGTAACAAAAATATTCAAATCCCTATGGCACTCAACCACAAAACATTTGTTGATGCTGTGATGGTAGTGTCCGAACAGAGTCAGCTGTCCTACAAGCAGCATCTTGCTAGATCAAGAGTTGCCTTCACTAAGATCTTTGATTGCCATTTAAGGCTAGAAGAAGCCACTCACAAATTCTTATAAAACAAATAATGGAATTCTTGTTGTTATTTAAAACATAATGATTAAAATCGGTGAAGTAAATTATTTTATGCAACTGCGAGTTTGTTTTTCTATAGGATGCAAATCAATATCGGTGAAGCAAAAAATCCATTACCAATAATCTTAACATCTGGGCATGTACCTGGAGGTCAACCTCTTGTGCAGCTGACTTCTCAGCGCGACGAGCTCGCAAATGCGCCTGCAGTTTTACAATGGCTTGGACACAACGCAATGTTCCGATGGCCTGTCTCCTAACCAAATGTCCACGTACAGCTGCTTGCAACTTGACAACAGTCTTAAGTTTTTGGAATTCTCTCCTAGCCTGAACATATTCACAGGAAATCGAAGAAATATAATACAAACCCTTGGAAAATACAAAAAGTAGTTGCAACTGAGAAAAGAATATACCAAGTATCCCCGGGTAGCAGCCTGAATGACAATAGCAACAGATTCATCGAGGTTGATGTCACTGGCAGGGAAATTTTCATTTTTTGCCAGAGGATTAGCTACTTCAGAATCCATGCCAGCAGATGGCAATGGGAAAGTTTCGTTTATCCTTTGTTCTATGGTTTTTTTTTCTGGAATAGAAGAATAGATTGGAGAATCAAAAGTATTGGTCACGACTTCTGTGCTTTCCTTGTTATAGCTGATAGACACGGATTCTGAGACCACACTGTTGCTTAGTACTCGGTGCCTGGCTGATCTCTTTCGGAAGCTCCATCGGCGTTTATCTGATGAAGCTTTGCTCTGAGAAAGAATGGATCAAAAGTCAGAAATCCTCTCATCATTAAACAATAGTAAGATAGTATGGGACAAGCATTGATGGAATCTGCCTATCTAAAGCATTATATGCTGCCAATGACAGAGGAAGAAATCCACATACAATGCTCGAGTTATATTATTTTGGTATCACATCATAATGTCTCTATGCCTCTGAGCATGACAAATTAAATTCATCAATTAGGCAAGTGTTAAGCAAGCGTTCAATTTAAGTAATGTTTGCAAGATATTCAAATAAGTTGTGTAAGCTAATAAGATAAAATAAATAATGGGATTGTGCTAGTCAACCTGCATTTTCCAACTTGTGCAAAATCCAAGCAAAGGCATTCTCGAACTCAGATCCATGGTGCTGGACAATTGCTCATGTCTTCTTTTTTCTCTCTCATGAGCATCTCTTAAATTGGTCCAGCCAGATCTAGTGGTGGGTGTCCTCAGAAAATCAAAGATTACAAAATACAGTTGTTGGCTAAATTAAAGTTTTGGATCAAATTAAGCATTACATCAAAATCAATTCTTTTCTCACGCATCTAATTTTGGACAATTCCACAGAGCCCTTGTTTTCTCACTTTCAGATCCAAGTGCGCAGAATATCCACTTAAGCATCACCAACATTTAATCATAGACAATATACACAAGTAACCATTTTCCCAAATCAGTGCGTTCCAGCAACCCAATCGATTCCCAACCTTCCTCCTAAAAGGGCACTACTTCCAGTAGAAAGGAAAATCAACGGACACAAACAAACATTGTGCTTCAGTGCAGCTAAGCAGCAACTCCCGATACAACACAGACACCCACCAAAAGTAAAAAGGAGGGGGAAAAGGACAAAAATGGCATTTTTATGAGACCTCTGCACTTTTTTAAGCACCCACATTCATGGATCTAGCAACAATCCGAACCAAATCCAAGCCAGAAAAGATCAAAATTTCACCCAAATTCCACCACAAGCCCCCTCCAGTCACAACTCAACCACAACCTAATCCAACGTCCGACCCTCACAAACTGATCAGAACCTCCACCAAGCTCCTCCAATTTCCCAACTAAATCATCAAAGAACAAGCTTCAACGCTCCAACCAAACGGAAAAGCACAGCAAAACAAGAAGCGACAAAGAGATCCAAATACCTCAGCCATCGAAACATCATCGTCGTCATTCGCATCGGCACTGCCATTGCAGGCAATGATCTTCAAGCAGGAGCCCTTCGATCTCCCCATCACCTCCTCGTCCGATTTTTTCTCGAATTTTTCTCCTTTTTCTCTAAGTTCGAGAGAGAGTGGGGGTGGTCTTCTCGGTTTCGCAGTAGCTGTTCAGCAGGTAGCAAACCGCTGCATACTTACTTTTTCTAGGGGACTCGGAATTGTCGGCTTTCTTTTTTTTTAAAAAAAAAAAAAAAAAGTGGTTCATTAAATCGGGTTTAATTCGGCGGCTGACGTCCACCATTAATTCGCACGCTCGCTCCCAACTGCTCGGCGTCGGCTCCTTGGCTTTGAACATGCCGATAAGGGAAAGAAACGCCTCTCTTCCGTAACTCCGTTCCGATTCGGTCAATGAGCGAAACTAAGAGGGTAGAGAATTTGAATAGATAGTCTATGTGTATAATGGATAATAATAATCATCTACAGAATAACTGTCATATTATTATTATTTTTATAAATTAATAGCAGAAATTCAACATCAAGCTATGACCATATAACCCAATGGTATGAATCAGAATGCACAAAGTGTTAAATACCATTATTCTAATCACCGATGGTTTGTTGTCGAAATTAGTTTCTCAAATTACAAATCGACAGGGCCAACGAATAATCTCCATTGGCAGAGCTATATTATAGTCGTAATGAGAATAGATAAATATAAAACAAAATTTTCATAATTTATCCGATCATATTTTCTAAATTTCATAATATAGTATTTAAAATAATTACTATCATAACACTAACGAGTTGATTTTTTTTTTACTTTTCATGCATTCAACTAAAAAGTCTTTTAAGTTTGAAAATTGTTTTATTCTAACCGAACAATAGTAATTATTTTATATGTCACTATTTCTAAATCATGGTCCATGGTTTCTATTTTTGATAGTCATAGCAATTATTAATTATAATCATTACTACTTTAATTAAAAATTAATAAAATTTTTTATTTTTAAAACATATATATCATAGGCTAAGTGATGACGCTCAACAACCATATCATTCTACTCGGTAATCTTTGATTTTAGGCTTCCTACGACACATTTCTAAAAATTTGAACTCGGCGATTATAGTCTAATAAAATTTCTCTCCAAAAATGATTATATTAATATTATTGAAACTTATCAATTTTGAAATATCATAAAAGGTCCCCAGTATCAGGGCCGTTGATCGCGAATCTCGAGACCGCCGGCGGGTGGGATCGCCTTGCGTTACTAATGGCACCGGAGAATGCGCGAGAATATCGCGACACGATTACGTGGGTCCCACTTTTATCGTGTGACGCAGGCGCGAGCTGGAGAAGGAGCACTGGGATCTCCCGGCACAATGTTCCGCAGGAACAACTTTGGCGCATCTCCAATTTGCGAGCCGATGGAGTGGGCCGGCGCGCGGCTCGGACGGCCCAACTTCGACGGACGCGGCGTTTCCTGCGGAACATCTGAAACGACCCCATGATAGGCGCACACGGTGGGGCCGACGAGGCCACGAGGGCTGTCGAGGGCATGACGTGGGCCGCGGTCTTTTCTATTGACACGTGCAAGGAGAGTGTTGATGGAAGCCTGCGATCCCATGATACTGTCCGTTGGATGTGAAAGGAGAATAATAATTAATATGAAACTGTCATGTCATTTTTTTTGTTTAAGTCCCAGTTTAGGAAAGGAGGGCTTTTTTTTATATAAACAAAAAGCAGGGCTATTTCACTATTGTTGTTTTTCTTGATAAAGGCCTTATAATTGAAGCATAGATTAAGGTTTGGAAGCTAGAGTGGTTTGTCTTTAATGAGAAGATTATTATTGAGAAGATGTTTGGGAGAGTCTTTGTCATAAAGTTGGGGACAAAGACAGCCTACTCCATGTTGCTTGTGAAGAAAAAAAGAGAGAAGTTTGGGTCAATGGCATCCCCAGTGGGGGACCAAATAACACAGTATATGGCACAGTATATGAGAGTTATTCATGGACTCCATGTGTAAAACTAGACAGCAAGGGGTCCCCTCTTGGGAGTCAAGTTTGGTAGCCTATATTATGCCATATGAACATTATTGGATTTTTTGGTTATACAGCTTTTGTGCTGACAATGTAGCAGCTTAGATGGAAAATTTCTGAAGATCATGTGTGTGTGGCTGCAAAAAAGAGCCACAGATTCCCAGGTATAACGGATTGGTGATTACATTGCATGAAATTTTCCTACTGCAAGAAGTTGATGCTACAATAGTTTTCGAGGGATGTCGTAAGTCGAATGTAAGGAGAATCTAAAAACACTGTATTCTTGGATTCTCAAAAACTAGTGAGAGCCACTAAAATGTGGAAGTTTAACACGAAGTCATGATACAGAATGTAAATTTTGAGCTCGTAGAGCTATTAAACTTTTGCATGTATCGAGCAAGAAATAAAAGTTTTATCTGTTTTATGAGAAATGTGATTGTTTGAGGGTGGATTAATGCTCATCTTCATCTTTGCTGCTTCAGGTTGAACCCGACGTCGGGGCGAGGATCGGAGCACGACCCCAATTTACCGGTACTGCCTAGCTTGGGTGCATCACCGACCTACACAGTCGAAGCAGCGGACCGTGGAGCCCTCCAGCAACCTCACCAGCTTGTCGCCTCGGTCAAAACGATTTCCAGCGGCAACAGCTCTGAACCCTTAGTATTTCTATAACATTTTCGGTCTGAGTATGTTTCTAGCTCAACTTAGATTACATTCAGCATACTCTTGCAAGTTTAGATGCATAACCATTTATATCAAATGATCAATCACATCAGGCCCTCTATCAATTTCAAATTCAGTGTGCTATAGTTAGATCTTCTGATTATATTTGTCGGCTCTATGCAAGTCTATCTAAACCTAGCCAAGTCATGAAGCTTGGCCTCTCAATCCCACTTTCGGATGCGAATTAGGTCAACGTGCTCAAATCACAGCATGCCATGTATGAAATGGAGGTCTCATCTGTTTTTTATTCTCTTTTCCCCCTATTTTTCTAATAAAAATCTGAATTATCTATTCAATATGCTCAGCAATGTGAGGCAAAGACTAGTATATAGCATCATATTGCAGTTTTCACACAGAAGTTTCTTGTTCTTCCAGGTTCTGGATGCATGCAGAGGTGATCCATGAGCAGATCTGGGCATCAAGGACACAGCTTTCATTCCTAGTAGTAACTTGTAGCCCAGTCAAATCATATGAACTTTGAACCATAACTTGGGTCTGTCAACCTAGAATTTCCTAACTGGAAATAATCCACAATGTGGAATTATCAATTCTTTTTCTTTTTGGAGACGGTCCAGTTTCATGACTCCATGTCTAATTGCCAACAACAAAGTGAATTGGAACTTGCAAGGCCACACATAACTGTCAGTATCTGTTAATCTTTCCTATTCATTTTTGTTTGTAACTTAACTTTCTGGCAACTGTTTCACAAATTTTTAAAGTTAGAGCTCATTTTAAGTCAAAATTTAGAACTAATACAATGATCTCTGGTTAGCAGAGCACCTTGCCTATCAGTGTTGAAAACAAATGCTTACCTACTTTTAGGAGACCCAAAACAAGATAAGAACTGCAGCCTAAATTCCATGCCTTACCTACCAGGAATTGAAACCTCTTCTATAAACAACTCAAGGCTGAAAGGAAAATGGTGGAACATAAACTTTAGATGGTCATGATGATGATTTATCACTCCCCGGCGGTTCTAACATCAGATGAGCAAAGAGATCACAGGAGCCCACACATCACATGGAGACAGTGTTTTGGTGATTGGTGATGTGCTTTTTGTCAAAAAGCAAAAGCTCCCACTGAGCCAAATGCCTTTCTCTGCATAACTGATAAAAGAAGCCTCTGTTTTCTCTGAACGTAGAACCTCTTTGATTCCCAGTGCATGGATGCTTAGAAGGCTTTGCTTCACATTCTAGCTGGTCATTATTTCTGAAAAATTTGGAAAGCAATGTCATTAGATGGGACTTAACTCAATCATAGATTCTAGTTTGTTTAACGCATTTAGTAGTGTTATCTCTGTGTCTGTATTCTCTGACACTAGCCATAATCTTAATGTTATATTAGATAGACAAATTATTTAAAATGGCTGATGGTGATCTTAACCCTTTATTCTCATGCCTCCAGAATTTATCATGACCTTTTTTAATCCCAAAGAAACATTGTACATTATTTCTGAGGATTTTCCTGATCAAAATGAGAATCGCATAATTCTTACTACATACTTCTGAGCTTATTTGTTCCCATTCATGATCCTTTGTAGTCAGACTGCCATATCTTTGCTTCTAGTCCACTTTCCTACTGCATCAAGATGGATTACATGAGAAGCCATCTCCCATAGCACGAGCACGCGGCTTTGTTGCTGCCATTTCCATGAGTAGCACTCGTCTTCCTGCTTGCCTGAATGGCAGTCATCATCGGATTTCCGGCACAAGTATAGGTACTGATCTATCCAAATAAGTTCCTGATCCTCCACCCGGACCACCCACCCACTATCAGGACCCATCATTTTTCCAGGAAGCTCTTGAGAGTGATCATGGCATAACATTTGCAGCGGCAATTGTGAGGATCCGTGCGGACGTATGTTTAGTCCCACATCGGTTATTCGTCGGAAAGATCTTATATACTTATACGGGATTAAAGAATCTAAAAATTATCTTTAGGCAATAGCCTTTTTGAGTGAAATCCTAGGTTATTACAAATGATATCAAAGCAGCACATGCTCATTGAGGCTGACAACAGACTAAATGGATTTGGACTCTTAGTCTGACAAGGACGTCAGGGCTTAAACGAAAGCAAGTAATTGAGGATCCGTGCAATCATATGTTTAGTCTCACGTCGGTTATTCGCCTTACAGTCATAGCTTCATTAAAATGTACCAACTTCTCAACAATTGGCTAGCTCATCTGAAGTGCATAGGGGAGTCTTCTTTCTTCCTTCTTCTCTCACTTCATCCAGGTTCCTGGGGGCTATTACATACTATATAGATATGTATGTATATCAGGACTCAGACCCATAAATAAATGGCTATTCTATCTGATGAGCTATGCTGAAGATATGGAGTATTGCGCCAATTAATGTAACTTGAGCTAGTCATTAACCAATGTAACCTTGGAACAGTAATTTTTGTTATTGTCCCTTTCCAATAGTTATATGACTGATCCAAGTGCCTGGAGACAATGCAGTGCATTTAACCAAGTCAATTATTGAGTTGGAATGCAAAATAAAAGAGCTCTCAATCCAATCTACCAGTTTCATGAGTGAAAAGGTGGAGAACCATCCACTCACCATTTACAAAATGAAAAGAAGAGGAAGTCAAGTCGCAGGGCATATTGCAGGCATTATGAGGTTGTTAGGAAGTAATACATGTGAACGTTTGAACATAGAATGGCGTATTTTGGAGAAGTTTGGAAATAGGAATGCAAACCATGTGGAATATTGAACATAGAATGGCTGGTTGACTGCTATGAAATTCATAGGAATTCGATGTGGTATAGAATATACAAACAAGAAGCAATTTCAGCGGGACAAGGAAAAAACTGGAATCCGTAAATAATACTACTCAGATACCTCCTTATACAATGAGTGATGCCGAAAATACTCCAAGTAAACCTATCGTGCATGAAGTGAAAATAAATAAGTCAAAATGCTTCATAACCTTACTGGATTGTTCAGGAAGAAAAACGGTTAGAAGATTTTTTTTGTTAAAATTTCTTTGGTTCACGGGTAAAATTTATAATATTTTTTCTAAAAAGCTTAAGCCTCAAAAAGATAAATTTTACTTATTTGATTGATAATGAAAAAGTAACACATTCTAAAATGGCTTATATTTAGTTTTAATTCAACAACTACTTTTTTTCAAAAAATTATATAAAATACCTATCACGTACTTATAAAAAAAATGTTGTTTCATTATTTAAAATAAAAACTGCAATTCTCAGCCGATGAGAACTGAACTTCGGCACGTCCCAAATGATTTTTTTTTTCCGACAAAAAAACTACTTTTTCATCTCTCTTTTTTATAAACTCCAACCAATTATCAAATATATTTTTATTTTTTTATTGATCATATTTTTTTTTTTTTTTTCTCTTTCCGCTAACCACGTAAGTCCTTACATCCGATACAATTTCTAGTTACGAATTTTCTTTAAGGAGCAGTGGAGTACCAGCCACATCGGACAGTGAGGTTAGCGTAGGCTTTTGCAGCTGCCTCGTGAGCCTGTGATAGGAAAACATCTGAAGCAACCCATTTCCGTGCGGTGGAGCCCTAGAGAACATGGATTAATTAAAAAAAAAACAAAGACGGCCCTTTTCACACGCGCCCTTAAGCTGGTGCCAGCTATACATTGCAAGATTTGAGAATCGTGCTCCAATTGAAGCCATCAAAGTGAAAGAGACTTTTTGTCACCGAGCATTAATTGTTTGATTCAAAATGGGCATGCCAACAGCACTTGGCTTGTGGTTGATCCACCACCCACAAGAAATTATATATCAAAGTAATTTTGCACCCTTGTTCCAATCTTGAAAAACAGAGATCTATACATAGTAGAGCCTGCAATGCTTCACCATTCCATCATCTCCTGGCACACCATTTCACATAATATCATCATGAAGCAAACTAGTTTGCAGCCCAGCTCAAAGGCTCGTGGGTATCTCAATTTTTTTCACCCAAACTGATAAATATATTGTATATGGAGGAAATGGCCCTGCAAGTTTGGCACCAGTAACCCTGCTTCCAGGCTCAACTATCCAAGAGAGAGAATAATAAAGAGTATATAAGACCTCATCACCAACCACATTTGAAGAGAACAGCTAAAACCAAACCATGAAAGAAGCCATTCTGATAAAGTATACAATGCACCATTTGATTTCGCATGCATCAGCATGGGCTCATCAGAAATGATACATGTACACATTGCTGAAGCAAAAGAAATAAATCTATCCTGCAACTCTCATAGCTACTCTTTTGCAGGCCTTCAGGTGAGAACACTTCGACAGATTGATCTAACGACCCGAGGCATCGCTCTAACCACAGCGGCATGAGGTCAGGGGTTCAGGGCCATTCTGGCAGGTTCTGACATGGGGCCTGCAGTTTTAGAGATTTGAGAGAAGCTGTCTAGAGTTCAAGTAAACAATAGAATAAAATGAAGGTTGCTTTAAAACCAACAGAATTACAAGACAAATGGATATACAGCATTTTCTTGCTTTTGGCCCATCCTAGAGTGACAGTGAGAAGTCCTGTAACTATGTTGAGGAAACCATTAAAATTGAAATAAATGTCAATATAAAGAAACCCTCAAGTCACAGCATCAAAGCTACCCAATTTGCTATGCTATCCCAAACAAAATTTGAGGTGTTTAATGGGTAAATGATCACCTACTGGACCTCCCCCTCTTCCCAGCCCGCCCTCTCCCACGACCACGTCCCGAGCTTGCTTTCTCAGTTTCTTGGCGCCCTTGGCCACGGCCAGAACCTTTCTCAGATTTAGGGCGGCCCCTCCCTCTTCCTGAACTCCTCACCTGAGTTACGCCCTTCTTGGCACCCCTTCCTCGGCCTCTACCAGATGATTTGCCACCCCGCTTACCCTTTGTGTCCTTGATCTCACCATTCATGTCTTCATCATCATTGCTGTCATCCCCTTCATCTTCATCCTCTGACGAGTCCCCATTCTTCCTTTTCTTGGAATTTGCAGAAGAATTAGCAGCACTTTTGTTTGTGCTTTTACCAGGAGTGTTATTTTCATTTTCATTATCTTCTGTTCCTGCAACAGTGATAACCTTAATTAGACGTTACATTTGGATGTAAGTTGCAAGACATCCACAAAATCCAATGTCAGCTCAAATGCTGTCAGCTAAAGATTTTATATATCCATTACATAGTCTAATCAGGAAAAAAAATATTTTCACTTGTTCTAGAAGTTTAACAACACCTGAGCCACTGTTTTTGAAAGTCAAAATATTATGTACCCAAAACAATCAAAATATTAATAGAGAACTGCATGATCAGCTGTGTATTTATTGAACTGCATTTTCACATATCTCTATTACAAAAGCAACCAATTATATGTTTGTTACTGAATAAAATTTTATGGGATAAAAAGTGCTCTATTCGATAGATATTCAGAAGTGATCACTAAAGTTCAAAGATTTTGAATAAATTTTTAAAAGGAAATGAAGATATGGAGCAAAATGGAGTTGAAAGGAAGGCAAAACAACAACCCTATAATTTCTCAGCTGTGCTCCCTTCACAATGTTTCTCACCTTCCACTTCTGACAAAGTATATCAAACCCTTCTTACTTGGCTTTTGAATCATCATGTCCAGGACTCCTTGGATGGCAAGCAAGAATCTGACATAAGTCAAACCTAACCTCCACTGTACAAAGACTAAAAATTGCCATTATCTTCATGCCTATCTTCCATCAGATAAAACTTCAAGATTTGTATAGAATCAACAACTGGACTGGGAACTCGACCTGTTCACAGGGTTGGGCTGGGTTCGGGCTGGGCTCTGCCTAAGTTATAGTTAGGCCTGGGCCCAGCCTATGGGCCTACTTCCCAGCCCTAAGCCTGGCACATACTTGGGTTTCGGGTTTTGTGCTGAGCCTCAAGCTTTCTGATCTTATTTTTCAATTTCAAAAAAATGAAAAAAAAAATGCTTACAAATGTTTTTAAGAAGATGTCAAATAAGTCACTCCTGATCTTCCCTGAGCTTAAACTTTCCCCGATGACATGCTCTAGGCTAGGTTGACATGCTCTAGGATAGGTGGCCTAAGAGATGGGGGGTGGCAGCTGAACTCAGATTGCATACACCTTCTCAGATAAGAAATCTTATGAAAGATCAGAAAAACATTCTACTGGGGTTTGGTTATCATCGATCTAATGCAAACCACTAGCATTGGGCTTTATTAGAGCATGTCCCAAAACATTGTCTGATCTTTAACATGAAAGACCTCCAATTTCCGAAATCAAAATGTGACAACAACAGATAATAGCACATTTTCATCACATTGAAAATGATATGAGACACAAAATCATTCTCCAAGGAGAAAACCAAACAATTTTTCTTCCTGATTCTATTCAAACGTTCATCAACTATACAAATGTATACGAGTTCTATGCTAGGCCAAACAAAGACAAGAAATTGAGCTATTACCTAAACCAGAAGCACTATAACCTCTGCGAAGAACAGCAAATAATATAAAAGCTCGTGATTCCTCTAATCCAAACCCAAATCCAAGGAAAAACAACCCGGCATTCCCTGAGGAGCACTCTCAGATTAAGATGCAAATCCAAGAATAAGATGAATTACCGCCAAATCCAGAAATGGAGAAAAAGAAGACGAACAAGACGATGAAGTGAGTAAAAATCCCAAAGAATGAGGGTAAGATCTACCCTTGGGAACTGAATCTTAGAGATTGCCGTGATGAATCCACCACTCTCACTGTTCCAGATGATGGGAACAACTACAAGAACTGCCATGAAACAAGGTCAAGAAGGAGATCATGGCCATGTAGAGGAGTTGCATTGCTGCAATTGACGACATAGAGGACTAACAGGCTGGTGTGGCAGAGCTGTAGTTGACAGTGTCACCATGGCAACAGATGCGCTCCAACAAATGGGAGAAGAAGAGGAGAGGATGGCTGCCACGGCTGTGATGGGAGAAGAAGAAAGAGGAGGAGAGGGGTGTTAGACGGATACAGTCGGAAAACAGGATAGGAGAACTAGCTTTCTTCCTTCCCAATCTCCAATAAACAGCGGTAAATCTGCTAGCTGAACCACCCTAGGGTGAACCTAGGTAATACATACATACACACACACACACACATAAAATAGATCAGGCTGGGTTTTAATGCCTAAACCTGAGTCTGGCCAAGCCTGCTGGGCTTAAAATCTTGGCCCAGGCCTGCCCAAAATGCTTCGGGCTTGAGCAGGCTGCCTAGCCTGTGAACAAGGAACAAGTAGGATGGATAAGAAGTGTTCTACATGGGAAAAGTCTGAATATCTCTGATTCAACCAAGGAACCTGCAAGTATTCACCACTCCTCAAGACACAAGTATGCGATACAACTTCCAGGGCAAGTCACATTCCATATAATTACCACCAGGGCATACAATCATCTGGTCAAGAGGCTATCTCACTTTGTAATCAATTTTTTTTTGTTTACCATGGGTTCTTGTTCAATCTCATTAAAAGCCACCTATCTAATTAAAACTAGGTAAACCAACGAATACATCCCTTTCCTGCCTCCTATCCACTTTCCCCTATTTCTTTGCAAACAATCCATCACTTTGATCCCCCAATCTGACCACCCACCAGTGTCTCAGAAAATACCGACATGCCTTAACTACTTGGGTTCCATCTGTAAATTATGATGGTAATGATATAAATTTTATTGTACAAGCAATATGGAAATATGATTTAAGCTGAATTAAGCAAGCCAAATTTAAATTTACAAAGTCCCACAAAAGATTGTGAATCATTACATTTGGTAAGGTACAGAACCAGAATTCAGCTAGAGAAGGTCACCAAATTATATTCTCCTGTTTAATGGTTGTTAGGTCCAATCTCATATATGACCACCAACTCTATAAAATTTATTCTCCTACATGATAAAAACTTTTCCCATCCAACAACCCAGCAAGGGCAGACATCATCTCTTCTAATTCCAACTGACAATTAAATTCAGCTTACATCCACTTTAGATGCCTCCATTCAAAAATGATATAAAGTGATTCCTACATCTCTTCCAATACCAACTGACAACCTAGACTAGCAAGAAAATTTAGATACCTCCATTCAAAAATGATATGAAATGATTCCGTTTATGAACTTTAACATCATCATGATGGCAGACCCTAAAAACTTTATTTTGCCTAGATCTACCCCAAAGTGCTAATTTAAATCTTTATGGTTAAGATCACTGAGTAAACAATTGGATAAGATTTTTGTTCGTTTTTCCTCCCCCACCCCCCAAGGAATGATCAACACCTCCAGAAATTTCACTGACTAGTTAGAGTAAAATCAAACTAAAGGTAATGAAACATATAGTAATAGTCCAGAAAACTGCTTGAATAGCAGGGTAGACGTACCATCAGCAGAACTTTCACCATGGTAAACTTCCAGCTGGAAAAAAAAATCATTAGATTGACTAGAGCGGTACTTCATGGACTGTTAAAAGTATGCATAAACACTTATAAGACAAGCAATAAAGAGAAAGGCTTGATCATATTTTTACGAAAAAGGAAATGATAATAAAGATACATGCAGTACTAAGCTGACTGCTAAGCTAACATGATAGAATTCAAAGCAATATCAAAAAGGCTAGGTTGCAGTTCTTTAAAATAAAAAGAGCATAATAGTCCTTGATATCCTGAGACTGCCTCCCTACATGGCATGATAATGCTGTAATAAAATTATATACGCAATCATACAACTGGAGAAGTGGGACCAATTGAACATGTAAAATAAAACCCTTCATTAAAACTTCATCTGATTAAGGTTAAGTTACCTGATTATCTCTCCTCATGTCCTTAAAAATGTAGCGTCGGTCATCTATTTCCTTGCTGGCATCCAGAGACACAAAATAAGTAATTAAATTTATCATTCTTTTCCAGTATTCTCACTTCATTTAGAATAAACTACAACATGGACATCTAACCCATCAAAGGAAAGTCCTCATTGTTTGCTTACGTTCGAATTCTAAAACTTATTGGCATTTCCTTTTATTCTCCCTGATTAGCTGATCCTTCCACTGTCTATGTCAGCAAGTTTATAAAATTCAAGGTTTTCATCTCGGTTGAGACTTGAGACCTTGGTTTTTATCGATTTCGAACACTTTTGGATACACACTTCTGGATACAATGTGTAAAAACTTTAACAAATAAAAAATTGAGATATCAGCCAATATGACGTACTCATAACAGGCGCAATATTGTTCAATCACTATTTTACTTTCTTAAATAGGATTTCTTAATTAATAAGCATTGCAAATAATATTTTAATATAGTTCTAATCTAGCTTTACCATATCCGCGAGATTTTGATATCTCATTCCAAAGATATCAGAACATCTCGGTTCCCCCTAAATTTTCCCACTTACCATATTGGCCAAGCAAAACAGAGATCTTGGCTCATTCCAGTCTCAACCATTCACCAAGATAACTGATATTTCAAGATCTAAAAACCTTGATCAGAGTCATGTGAAATCATGTATAACTTGAAAAGTACTGCAAGCCAGTGTTACTTGGACACAAACCATGGGTGTCAAGTGTTCACGTATCTTGGAGAATCTAACATAACAATCTTAATAAATTTGGACACATGGACATGGCAATACAATTTTATATTAATATAAATATATGTGAACGTATTTGGAATCATTTTTGATTATCAAGTTGTATTGGATTTGAAATTATTTCAAGCCAGAGATAACCAAAGTACCATGGTTTGTCCGGTCCATGTTTCTCTGGCACTAACCATCTGTTTGGTACGAAGGATGGATTGGAAGAAGGATCGATAGGGAAGGAAAGATGAGTGTTTGGTGAAACATGAAAGGATGGAGGGGAAAGATTCTTCTCTCTGTTTGATATAGGAATGAAAGGGAAGATGAAAAATATTTGTATGAAATTTTTACTAAATTACCCTTTGATAAAAAAGATATTATCGTTATCAATTTATAACACTTCTTTATACTAAAGAAGTGAGGCAATATATAAACATATAATCTTTATAATTGTATAAAAAATTATGAAAATTTTTAAGTTTAATTTAATTTAATTTAATAAATAATTTTATAAATTGATCATATAGAATTAATTTATTTATATATATCAATTATATAAATAACTAATTAATTTATAATTTAATTTAAATAGCTAATTAAGGAGGAGAAGAGAGACGGCAGTAGGAGTAGAGAAGAGGTGGGGCGTGGGTCTTTGGTCTAGTAAAAGAGTTAAGAAGTGTTAGGATTTTGTCATAAAATTAATGAGGTGTAATTTTGTCAACATAGAAATTCAACCCTCCCATGCTCCATCCATCCATCCTTGCATCCTCCCAATTTGGAAGGATGCAAATTGGTGAGCCAAGATGGATAGACATTTCCTTCTTTTTTATTTGTCCTTCCTAAGATTTTTTGAACCAAACTGTGAATGGAGCCCATCCATCCTTCCAACCTCATCCATCCTCCCTCTCATGACCGCAACTGAACACAGCGAAAGTTTTAGTCACATGACCGAAAGTCTTAGTGTCCGGGTAACACTGGCATAGGCAATAAGAATAAACACACTAAAAGATAACAAATTTGAATATCCATATTACATGAAAAGCAACATAGCGAATGCAAGTAACTTCATGAACCATGGTTTGTAACATCACATTGAACTGAGGCCAAAACCATGCAAACTGATCCAAAACTAAGTCAATTTTCAACTTCCAACCAAAACATCTAATGGGGCCTAATTTATCAAATATACAAGGCCCAAGTTAACAAACTCTAGCCAAAAGGTCTTACTTCAACATTTTTTGTGTGCGCATGTGTGCAAGTGTCAGTGTATGGATTACTCTTAGGTGATATATGAAACCTCTAGAAAGTATAATCAAAAGACCGAATTCAAAATTTCCAATTTTTGAGTAGAATTTTAAGCTTCAGGTGTTTGATTGACTAATCTAAGCAAGACCTATTAAACATTTATTACAACTTGTGAAATACATTAAACAATCATATGCATAAAATAGCATATATCTCTATTTAAAGTACTTTTGTTATTCCAACACATACATGGTGTATAAGATAGCTCTCCCATAAAATATTATAATTTAAAATTATATGAACAATGGTTTACTAGGCCGGAACCAAGGCCCGCATCAGTTGCCTGGCGGCATGGGTCGGTACGCCTCGGTACTGTTCCGTGCCGGGCCCGTACCGACACAGTAGAGGCAACAGGAGAGAGAACGAGAGAGAGAATGAGAGAGAGAAGGGGAAGAGAGAAAGAGTGTGGAGTGATTGATTAAAACCCCATTTGATTTTGATGAGCTCAAAGCATTTGAGTATACCTTGTGATTACTAATGAATTCAATTGAGTGTTTCAGTGAAAATCCTGTCCAAGTGTCTCTAGATTTGGTTCATAGTATTTTGGATAAGGTAAGAAGTCTGCTGAACCAAAGTCTGAGACTCGAGTCGACTCCCGAGTATCACGAGTCGACTCCAAGCGTATCAAGTTCACTGGCACGAGCTCGAGTCGACTCCAGATCAGTACGAGTCGACTCCGACTGAGAACAGACAGAAGGACAGAAAGCTTCAACTCAGAAACTGTCAACGAGTCGACTCCCGAAGTGCGCGAGTCGACTCCAATGTTCAACGAGTCGACTCCAGGGTAGTAAGAGTCGACTCCAAGAGAAACACAAAGAAAAGTCAGAGAACAGTTTTCGGGTCTGAGATTCGAGTCGACTCCAGTGGAACGCGAGTCGACTCCGATGGTTGGCAGGTCGACTCCAAAGAAGGTAAGAGTCGACTCTCAGAGGAACACAAGGAAAAAGTCAGAGAACGATTTTCGGACTCTGAGATTCGAGTCGACTCCCGCAGTACGCGAGTCGACTCCGAGACTGAGCGACCATCAACAGACAGAAGACCATGTTACTGCCTCTGAGATTCGAGTCGACTCACAGACAGCTCGAGTCGACTCCGAGACAAGCTTCACGTCAAAAGGCAGAAGACCAACTTTCGGAAACTGAGAGCCGAGTCGACTCCAAGGAAGTTTGAGTCGACTCCAAGACTGGATGAGCCAAAAGACAGAGAATCGGGAGTTCGGGCTCTGAGATTCGAGTCGACTCCCAGGACAGTCGAGTCGACTCGAGTGGACAAAATTCAAAATTGGATCCACGGACTTCAGTGGATGAGCCGACTCCAAAATTGCCAGGTCAGCTCCAGAAGTTGGCGAGTCGACTCCAAGTCAAGACGAGTCGACTCCCAGTCAAGACGGCAACTTTAATTCAAATTTGGAACAGTTGCCGAGTCGACTCCGGAAAAGCGTGAGTCGACTCCTGCTACAGCCGAGTCGACTCCTGATCGCGCGAGTCGACTCCAACCCACCAACGGTCATATTGTCAGGCTGCGCAGAGTGTGCAGAACGGCCAGAAAAAGCAGAGTAACGGCTAGTTTCCGTGGGGGTTGGCTTAAATAGCCACAGAGGACTGTAGCAAGGCAGAGAACAGATATTCCACTCCAAGCATTCAAGTTTTCAAGCTCTCCAAGTGCTCTTAAACGAAAAAGGGAAGATCTGCATTTACTGCTCCAACAACTTCTTCCCAACAATCAAAGCTTCCTCCTCCTGCATTCAAGTCGACCACTCTTTCAAGAGGAGACCGGAGTTCCAGAAGCCATACCTCTTCACCAGCTTAAAAGCGTTTGAGGGCTTCTAACTCCTTTACGATTATATTGTTTTAAATCTGCTTTTTGAGAAGCTATTTTCTGTTTTCTTCTATCTCTTGTATTTACTTGATTCAATCGGGGGATTGAATCAAGGGGTTTAAGGTTGGTTGGTGAGCCAAGTTAAAACCAACGTGTGTAAGGGTTTGATTGTGAGCCCGGAAAAACAATCGGGATTGGTTCTAGTCGGTGAGCCTGGGAAAACCGACCGAGTTCGTTGTGAGCTCGTAAAACAACAAGTTTGGTTGTGAGCTTGCAAAACAACCGGCTGTAATCCAAGGGGGTTATAGTGAAATTCCCAAGTGAGACTTGGGGAGTGGACGTAGGAGCAAGGGTTAGCTCCGAACCACTATAAAACTTTGTGTTTGTAGTGCATTGTCTCTCATCTTCTTCCCCGCACATTACTCACAGCACTAGGCTTTAATTAAATAACTTGCTATAGTTTTTAATTAATCATCCACAAAGTTTTAATTAGCCAAATTATTTTAAAAACCCAATTCACCCCCCCCCCCTCTTGGGTTGTCTATCTGGGCAACAAGTGGTATCAGAGCCAAAAACTCTTCCACTCAAGAGTTAAAAGATCAAAATGACAACCCCATTTGGATCTTCTCACATTGAGGGTCAGTCCACCCAAAGACCCCCTTTCTTCAATGGATCTGACTACTCATACTGGAAGGCTAGGATGAGAATATTCATCCAAGCCCAAGACTATGAGATGTGGTCCATTGTAGTAAATGGGCCATACATCCCATCCATTTACGTAGATGGTGTTAAGGTACCTAAACTAGAAATGGACTGGGATGAACATGACATGAGGAAGGCACAATTAAACTCTAAAGCAATGAATGTCTTCTATTGTGCCTTAGACCGTAATGAATTCAATAGGATTTCAACTTGTAATTCAGCAAAAGAAATTTGGGACAGACTTGAAGTGACCCATGAGGGCACGAATCAAGTCAAGGAATCCAAAATAAACATCTTGGTTCATAAATATGAACTATTTAAAATGGATTCAAATGAAACAATCACATCCATGTTCACTAGGTTTACTGATATTGTCAATGGTCTAAAAAGCCTTGGCAAGAACTATACTAACAGTGAGCTTGTCAGGAAAATCCTTCGGTGTCTACCGAGGTCGTGGGAAGCTAAAGTGACAGCAATCCAAGAAGCCAAGGACTTGAACAAGCTACCACTTGAGGAGCTTCTTGGATCCCTCATGACGCACGAGCTAACCATGAAACAACACAACGAGGAAGAGTCCTCCCATAAGAAAAAGGTAATAGCCCTTAAATCTACTTCTTCTAACAAGGACTTGTCTTGCAGCAGCAGCAGTGAAGAAGAAGAAGATGAGGAAGATGGTGGTGAGGCTCTTCTTGTGCGCAAGTTCAAGAAATTCATCAACCACAAGAAGTCCTATCATCAAAGGAGAGGCCCCTCAAATTCCTACCGCAAAGACAAAGGTAAGGAAAGGGAAAATGAGGGGATTGGTTGTTACGAGTGCAAGAAGCCGGGTCACATAAGAGCGGAGTGCCCCTTACTGAAGAAGGGGAGTAAGTACAAGAAGAAAAAGGCACTTGTCACTACCCTATCGGACTCCGACTCATCATCCTCCTCATCAGATGATGAACACGAAGAGAAGGCCAATTTCTGTTTCATGGCCAACGAAAACGAGGTAACTTCCGACACGCATCCTGATTTTTCTTTTGATGAACTTTATGATGCATTTAATGAATTAATGGTAGAATATAAGGCTATAAATCTTAAGAATAAAGAACTGAAAATAACTAATCAATCATACCTACATAAATACGATAAATTAGTTAAGGATAAGGATTTAATCACCAAAGAAAATATAGAACTTAAAACAAGCAACCAACTTTTAACTCAAAAGACCAACACCTTAACTAAAGAAAATAAAAAACTAACTAAGAAATTTTCAGAACTTAAAAAATATAAACAAACCTTAGATAAGGATCTTACTAAAGAACTTAATGATCTAAAAGCCGAAAATCAGACACTAACTAAAGAACTTAACAAATACAAACCCTTAGTTGAAAGATTTACCTATAGTTCTGAAAAATTAAACATGATACTAAATAGTCAACGTGCAGTGTTTAATAAAGCCGGTTTAGGATATAAACCAAGGAATAAGCAAAAACTTCTTAGTAACTTCTTTGTTAAAGCTGGGGAAACAAAAACTAAGAAAATAACCTGCTTTTGTTGTGGTACAGTAGGCCATAAAGCAAATGTATGTAATTTTAGGAAAAGTAAAACTAAAAGAAAAATTAAAAGGGTATGGGTTCCAAAAGGAACCAACTTGACTAACCATGAAGGACCCAAGAAAACTTGGGTACCTAAGATGACATGATTTGCTTGTGTAGGAGTGTCTTGCAGCCAAGGTCAACAAAAATTGCTGGTATTTGGATAGTGGCTGCTCAAGGCACATGACGGGTGATAAAGACCAATTTTTCACCCTTGAAGCTAAGAAGGGAGGTGCTGTGACGTTTGGAGACAACAACCAAGGTCACATCATTGGTATTGGTAAAGTTCAAATCACCCCTTCTACTTTTATAGATAATGTTAGATATGTTGATGGTCTTAAGCATAACTTGTTAAGCATCAGTCAATTATGTGATAAAGGATATGATGTTATGTTTAAACCATCACTATGTATTATAACAAATCCTAATGATAATAGCTTAGTTTTTAAAGGGATTAGACGTGGAAATGTATATGTTGTAGACCTAGAAGATCTTGCAAAACATAACCAATGTCTAGTTGTAAATGAAACTAAAGATAATGATGCTAGTTGGTTATGGCACCGTAAGTTAGGTCATGCAAGCATGGACACAATAACTAAATTAGTTAAAAGAGACTCCGTGATAGGTTTGCCAAAATTAAAATTTGAAAAGAACAAAATATGTGAAGCATGTCAATTTGGCAAACAATCTAGGAACTCTTTTAAATCCATAAAATGTGTCTCTACCTCTAGGCCTCTAGAATTATTACACATGGACCTATTTGGTCCAACTAGAACAACAAGCCTAGGTGGAAATAAATATGGTCTAGTCATAGTAGATGATTACTCTAGGTACACATGGGTCATGTTTCTAGCACATAAGGACCAAGCATTTTCAATGTTTAAAAAGTTCCATAAGAAAGTAACAAATGCTAGAGAGTCTTCAGTCATAGCCATTAGAAGTGACCATGGTACCGAATTCGAAAATCAATTATTTGATGAATTTTGTAGTAAAAAGGGGATAACCCATAATTTTTCTGCACCTAGGACACCACAACAAAATGGAGTTGTGGAAAGGAAGAATAGAACTCTAGAGAAAATGGCTAGAACGATGTTATGTGAAAGTAACCTCCCTAAGTACTTTTGGGGAGAAGCCATTAATACTTCTTGCCATATATTAAATAGAGTTTTATTAAGACCCATTATAAAGAAAACACCTTATGAAGTGTGGAAAAACAGAAAACCAAAAGTTAACTATTTTCATGTTTTTGGATGTAGGTGTTTTGTACATAATAATGGGAAAGATAATCTAGGGAAATTTGATCCTAAATCTGATGAAGGAATATTCCTAGGTTATTCTACAACTAGTAAAGCCTATAGAATCTTTAATAAAAGAACCCTAGTTATAGAAGATTCTATACATGTTGTTTTTGATGACTCTAGTGACATCTCATCTAGTAAGAAGGTTAATTTTGATGATGATATTGAAATACTTCAAGAAAAGATAGATGAGATGGGATTACAAGATGATAATCAAAAGTTGATTGAAGGAGAATCGTCAAACCAAGAGCCTATAGTGGATCATGGGCTAGCTAAAACTTGGAGGTATGCTCACGGGCATCCTAAGGAACTAATTCTATAATTCTAGATGATCCATCACAACCGGTTAGGACTAGAGCATCCCTTAGGAATTTGAATAATCATCTAGCTTTTGTTTCACACTTTGAGCCCAAACATATAGAAGAAGCCGAAAATGATGTAAATTGGATAAATGCAATGCAAGAAGAACTAAATCAATTTACTAGAAACAAGGTTTGGGATCTAGTGGAGAGACCTTCTGAATATCCAATTATAGGTACTAAATGGATATATAAAAATAAGCTAGATGAAAATGGAATTGTTATAAGGAATAAGGCTAGACTAGTAGCAAAGGGTTATAATCAAGAAGAAGGCATAGATTTTGATGAAACCTTTGCTCCCGTAGCTAAACTTGAGGCAATTAGACTTCTATTAGCATATGCATGCTCTAAGGACTTCAAACTATATCAAATGGATGTAAAGAGTGCTTTTCTAAATGGGTTTATTAATGAGGAGGTGTATGTAGAACAACCTCCTGGTTTTGAAAATCATCAATACCCTAATCATGTGTATAAACTGAACAAAGCACTTTATGGACTAAAACAAGCACCTAGAGCATGGTATGAGAGACTTAGTAAATTCCTATTAGAACATGAATTCTCTAGGGGAAATGTAGATACAACATTATTTCTGAAAAAGAAAAATAAGGATATGTTATTAGTACAGATTTATGTTGATGATATCATTTTCGGTGCTACTAACAATCGCCTCTGCGAGGAATTTGCTGATTTGATGCAGAGTGAGTTTGAGATGAGCATGATGGGAGAGCTGAACTACTTCCTCGGGCTTCAAATCAAACAATCTGAAGGAGGCATCTTCATCAATCAAGCAAAATATATCAAGGAGATGCTCAAGAAGTTTGATATGGAGGGAAACAAGTCAATCAGCACCCCCATGAGCTCATCATGTAAGTTAGACCAAGATGAATCAGGTAAATCTGTAAATCAAAAACTTTATAAAGGTATGATAGGTTCTTTACTGTATCTTACTGCAAGTAGGCCTGATATTATGTTTAGTGTGTGCATGTGTGCTAGATATCAGGCTAATCCTAAAGAATCACACCTAGCTGCAGTTAAGAGAATCTTTAAACACTTAATTGGAACTAAGAACATAGGGCTGTGGTACTCTAAAGAATCTAGCCTAAACTTAATAGGGTACACAGATTCAGACTTCGCTGGATGTAAGCTTGATAGAAAAAGTACCAGCAGGTCCTGTCAATTTCTAGGAGAAAACCTAATCTCATGGTTTAGCAAGAAACAAAACTCGGTTGCATTATCCACTGCAGAAGCTGAATATGTTGCAGCCGGGAGTTGTTGTGCTCAAATCTTATGGATTAAACAACAATTAGAAGATTATGGCATTAAACAAGATAAAATCCCCATTAATTGTGATAACACAAGTGCCATAAATCTCACTAAAAATCCAATTCAACACTCAAGAACTAAACACATTGAGATAAGACATCACTTCATAAGAGATCATGTATTGAATGGTGATGTGTCACTCCAATTTGTGTGTACTGATAATCAATTAGCAGACATTTTTACAAAACCCCTAAGTGAAGAGAGGTTTAGTGTGCTTAGAAGGGGATTAGGAGTGATTGATCCATCCTAGTGGGGTTTTTCACTAGATTAATTGATTTTGATGATTAGAATGAGGTTAAAATAGAGTTTCTATGCAGTGATCATCAAATCAGTCCTTAATTAGGTGATTTTCCCTCATTTGGCACGATTATGGCATGGTTTTTAGGTGCGTGCCAAGGTTAGAGACGACTCGAGTAAGTTTCAGAGCCGGCTCCTAAGGGGGAGTCGACTCGCGCATTTGCGGGAGTCGACTCGCAAAGTTGGCAGCTGAGGGGGAGTCGACTCGCACACTGTCGGGAGTCGACTCGCGCATATTCTGGAGTCGACTCGAGGTCGAATCGACTCGCGACTCAGGGGAGTCGACTCGCAGTCGGGATCCGACTTTTTAACCCTAGATTTGTCGTTTCGCAAACACTTTTCCTCAAGCCGCCACTGTTCACAAAGCCCTAGAGCCGACTCCTAGGTCATCCCCGATCGTCTCCAAGCCCTTTTCCCGTCGATTTTTCGCCGGACATTGAGTTTCCGTCCGTTCCTAAGTCATTTACGGTCCGTCCCGAGCTTCCTCTGTCGGTCCTTCACCGTCCTCTAGGTATTTTTCTTCCCGTTTAGGTCAAGATGCCTCGTAAGACCGTCGTTAGGAAGAGGTCCCGTCCCGAGGCCGGTCCCGAGCGGCGCTCCAAGGCGCGGCACGATCCCGCGAGGCAACCACCTCCGGATCGTTCCCCGCCTAGGGTGGTTCTCGTTAGGCCGTTGGCCGGGAAGGCCGTCACCTCCGGGAGGTTTGTCGATTTCGACTATCTCTCCCGGGAGGGGTTCACCATAGGCGATAGGCTTAGAGCCCAGGGCCTAGAGTACTTCCTCACCTTGGACCTTCCCACCTATCCTGGCCTAGTTCAAGAGTTTTACAGTACCGTCCATCGGGGAGATGGAGGTATCGAGGGCACGGTAGTAGGTGTCCCGTTGCGTGTCACAGAGGACCTCATTGCCCATATCCTTCACCTTCCATTAGTAGGGGTGGCTCCCGCACACCCTGAGGATAGAGTTGCGGCCCTTACGGTCGTCTTAGGGCATCCACCTCAGTCCCCCCTAGATGAGGTATCTGCTAGCTCACTTCCTATTGAAGTGAGAATCCTTTTGAGCATTCTGTCCAGGTCCATCTTCCCTAAGACAGGGAGATTTGATTTTGTGAATGAAAGGGACTTAGCTATCATGTCTTATATCCTTCAGGACACCCCGATCAACTTCCCAAAGCTCATTTATAGGTATATGTGTGAGCCCCTAGATAGACCTAGGCTCTCACTCCCATACGGGATGTTATTCACTCTTCTTTTTAGGCAGTACGAGATTCCCATTCCTGAGAGGGAACCCTCTCGTGCCTTGCGATGGACTGATCGCTTATGTACGGGGACTATGCACAGGATGGGGTTTCGGAAGAGAGAAGGGATCTGGGTTAGGAAGTCCACTCTCACTGCTCAGACCACCAGACCATCACCCAGTCCTGAGCCAGATTCAGACTACCCAGACCTTCCAGACCATCCAGACCTCCCATCCACTCCTCCTGCTCCTACCACCTCTGCCGGACCTTCCTCCTCAGTTCCACCATCTATGGAGGTCCGTATTGATACAGAGCAGCTCCGGGAGCTGCGGCAGGAGATCGTCCGAGATCTGAGGGATGAGCTGCTTCGGGAGCTCCGAGGTGCGGTGCCTGCCCCCACTCCTGCACCCGTATCTTCTCAGTTGGTCCCTTCCTTGACAGCCGTGACTGACATGACGGCTCATGTACGGGAAGAGATCTACAATGTCCGGAGTTTGGTCCAGGCCCAGTTCCACAGCATGAGTGAGGTCACGAGCTCCACTCGACAGATGCGAGAGGAGATAGGTCGTGACATGCACACCACCACCGAGGGGGCCGAGCGCTTGGCGAATGTACTCATCGACAAGCTGGACGCACTTCAGACATCGGTGACTGGGCTTCAGGCGTCGGTGACAGAGCTCTCCACTACACATAGCAGAGCCACCACGTCTATTATCACGCAGCTCGGACATGTGACAGATGCAGTCACCCTCCTCATGGAGCAGAGCCGATTGAGAGGAGCACCATCCTCGAGAGGAGGTGCCACATCCTCCAGAGGAGGAGATGTATCCTCGAGAGGGGGAGCTTCATCCTCGAGGAGGACATAGATGTGTTTGAGTTGTGTTTTGTCTTGCTTTGCTTTACTTATTGTATTCTCACATGTATTCACATTCATATCAATACAATGAGTAGACATTTTATCTTCAATTATGTGCTTTGCTTTATGATTGATTGTGTGTGATTACCTCCTTTTTGGTATGATGACAAAAAGGGGGAGAAATATGTATAAAATGTGCAAAAGGGGAGAAATATGAAAAAATATGTAAAAGAAATCAATGAAAATAAATAAAAAGATAAACTCTTAAAAACACACTCAAATTTGTTCTAAGTGGATTCGGTACCTCGAGGCTCATTATCTCTCTTTTGGGGCTCCTAATGGAGTAATCTCCAGAATCTATTCAAAGGATATTCGGAGATTAGCTGAATCCTACTCAAGAACAAATTGACAGATTTTCCCTCTAAAAAGATAAAATTCAGTTCAAAAACTTCAAAGCATTAAAAGGAAATTCAGAGAATCAAAACATAGTTGAATGCATATGTTGAGGGGGAGAATCTGAATTTTAATCAAGCTAAATCATTAATGACATATAAGCCAAACAATTGATTGCATAATATGAAGGCTTATATAATTCCAAATGAAAGGGGGAGCTTTAACTCCGAAATTTAATGTTTCACTCCTTTCAAACTTGGATAAATTAAATTATCAGACATTTGAATTCATTTATGGATTTTACTTCATTGTTTTATAAGCAATTCATTTTACATATACTCAAAGTTTTGTCATCATCAAAAAGGGGGAGATTGTGGAGTGATTGATTAAAACCCCATTTGATTTTGATGAGCTCAAAGCATTTGAGTATATCTTGTGATTACTAATGAATTCAATTGAGTGTTTCAGTGAAAATCCTGTCCAAGTGTCTCTAGATTTGGTTCATAGTATTTTGGATAAGGTAAGAAGTCTGCTGAACCAAAGTCTGAGACTCGAGTCGACTCCCGAGTATCACGAGTCGACTCCAAGCGTATCAAGTTCACTGGCACGAGCTCGAGTCGACTCCAGATCAGTACGAGTCGACTCCGACTGAGAACAGACAGAAGGACAGAAAGCTTCAACTCAGAAACTGTCAACGAGTCGACTCCCGAAGTGCGCGAGTCGACTCCAATGTTCAACGAGTCGACTCCAGGGTAGTAAGAGTCGACTCCAAGAGAAACACAAAGAAAAGTCAGAGAACAGTTTTCGGGTCTGAGATTCGAGTCGACTCCAGTGGAACGCGAGTCGACTCCGATGGTTGGCAGGTCGACTCCAAAGAAGGTAAGAGTCGACTCTCAGAGGAACACAAGGAAAAAGTCAGAGAACGATTTTCGGACTCTGAGATTCGAGTCGACTCCCGCAGTACGCGAGTCGACTCCGAGACTGAGCGACCATCAACAGACAGAAGACCATGTTACTGCCTCTGAGATTCGAGTCGACTCACAGACAGCTCGAGTCGACTCCGAGACAAGCTTCACGTCAAAAGACAGAAGACCAACTTTCGGAAACTGAGAGCCGAGTCGACTCCAAGGAAGTTTGAGTCGACTCCAAGACTGGATGAGCCAAAAGACAGAGAATCGGGAGTTCGGGCTCTGAGATTCGAGTCGACTCCCAGGACAGTCGAGTCGACTCGAGTGGACAAAATTCAAAATTGGATCCACGGACTTCAGTGGATGAGCCGACTCCAAAATTGCCAGGTCAGCTCCAGAAGTTGGCGAGTCGACTCCAGGTCAAGACGAGTCGACTCCCAGTCAAGACGGCAACTTTAATTCAAATTTGGAACAGTTGCCGAGTCGACTCCGGAAAAGCGTGAGTCGACTCCTGCTACAGCCGAGTCGACTCCTGATCGCGCGAGTCGACTCCAACCCACCAACGGTCATATTGTCAGGCTGCGCAGAGTGTGCAGAACGGCCAGAAAAAGCAGAGTAACGGCTAGTTTCCGTGGGGGTTGGCTTAAATAGCCACAGAGGACTGTAGCAAAGCAGAGAACAGATATTCCACTCCAAGCATTCAAGTTTTCAAGCTCTCCAAGTGCTCTTAAACGAAAAAGGGAAGATCTGCATTTACTGCTCCAACAACTTCTTCCCAACAATCAAAGCTTCCTCCTCCTGCATTCAAGTCGACCACTCTTTCAAGAGGAGACCGGAGTTCCAGAAGCCATACCTCTTCACCAGCTTAAAAGCGTTTGAGGGCTTCTAACTCCTTTACGATTATATTGTTTTAAATCTGCTTTTTGAGAAGCTATTTTCTGTTTTCTTCTATCTCTTGTATTTACTTGATTCAATCGGGGGATTGAATCAAGGGGTTTAAGGTTGGTTGGTGAGCCAAGTTAAAACCAACGTGTGTAAGGATTTGATTGTGAGCCCGGAAAAACAATCGGGATTGGTTCTAGTCGGTGAGCCTGGGAAAACCGACCGAGTTCGTTGTGAGCTCGTAAAACAACAAGTTTGGTTGTGAGCTTGCAAAACAACCGGCTGTAATCCAAGGGGGTTATAGTGAAATTCCCAAGTGAGACTTGGGGAGTGGACGTAGGAGCAAGGGTTAGCTCCGAACCACTATAAAACTTTGTGTTTGTAGTGCATTGTCTCTCATCTTCTTCCCCGCACATTACTCACAGCACTAGGCTTTAATTAAATAACTTGCTATAGTTTTTAATTAATCATCCACAAAGTTTTAATTAGCCAAATTATTTTAAAAACCCAATTCACCCCCCCTCTTGGGTTGTCTATCTGGGCAACAAAGAGGGTGGCGGAGCCCCTCCACGACCCTCCGGGCACTCGCCGGGCTCCGCCAACACTCTCCCTTCCTCTCCCGCTCGCTCTCTCTTTCGTCTCTTTCCTTCTCCTCCCACCCCTCGACTTTTATTTCGTTTTGGTCGCTAGAACCGTCCCGGTCCGCAGCCAGTACGGCTAAGTACTCCCTGAACAGCCCGCATCGGGACGGTTCCACCGACCATGATATGAACTATAGCTAGTTTTCCACCATGTTTGTATTTAGTAATTCATACAATCTGTAGAAGGTGTACATACCATACACTCAAATATTCAAAAGTGCACCATAAATTATAAAATAAAACCTAAGGGCCAGTTTGGCATTGTTGCTGTTTTTTTATTTTTATCTCTCCAAAAATTAGTGAAATGACACATGGATATTGACATAGAAGATGGCATTTGTGCCAAACTTCTGCTATTCCTTGCTTCTATCTCCTCTCTTTTTTAAAAACAATAAACCTATGCTTTCAGAAGCTCTGATACAAAGAATTTTAAAAAACAAGAAGGTTTCATCATACATGTTATTCAGTCTAATTAATTTTTCAAGTTGGGTTTTTGAAAAAAAAAACAAAAAGAATACCAGATGGGCCCCAAGTTACTTGTTTAGCTTTTCATTACTTTTATATCTTTTTTTCTAGTACTTTCTTTCTTTCTTTGTGCAGACACTCTGAAACTCAAACAAAAATATTTAAAAGTGCCAAAACTGGATCATATTATGGTCCCCGGACAAAGAGCAACAAAAAAGATAATGTACTTAAAGTTATCCCCTAAACTATATTTTCCTCCCATATATAGTATTTAAACATTCAATCTCCAACTTCAGAATTTACTTCAATGAACATGACTATATGCTATGGATTAAAAGTTACTAATTAAAGCAATCAGAGAAAGAACATAGAACAAAGAGATTAATCTAGCTTTATAACTCAGCACACAATAGTGTGCCACCATGACATTTTATTGTTAAATTTTCCTGCTACACTATTTTTTGGGGGTCTATAAACATGTTATGTAGATGACTTTTACCTTCAGGACACAAAGCTTAAAGCAATATTCATGTCCATGAAGCAAGCATCCAATCCAGACACATTCAAGTATCTAAATCAATAAACTAGAAAAAGGAGATACAGGGCATGTACAAAACCAAGTAATTCAATACATACACATAGGCAGACACATATAACAGAGAGCAGAGAGACGCATGCAAGCTCACAAGTGCATACCCACACAACAAATTGCAAATAATGTAAAACATAAATCATTAGAAGATATTACTAGTTAAGGTGTTTAGTTATGCAGGTATTTATCCAAACCCAAAGATTAGCCTATGGATACAAGAAACACACAAGTTCACGGAGAAATTTAATGCCTGTTTGCAACATAACTAGTCTTTGAACTCATTGCTGCAAAGGTTAATTGTCCATTGATCTCTAAAATTTGTGAACAAAGAATTGGACAAATACCTATGGATTTGATGCGTATACGCATGTATATGTAACCAGCACAAATTCTTCAAGATGGATGCAAAAGTCCAGGTAACACACAGGCAGGGATCCATTTCAGACAAAAACTAAAAACAACTCAGGAATCTAACCTCTGAGATCAGGCTATAGCGAAGCAAGAGACAATATAAACTGTGACTGCATGAGCAAAAAGTCACTAACAAAAAAAGAAATAAATAAAGCAGAAGACTTGCTGTTTGATATGTTTTAAATGGCAAACGTGCAGAAGAGTTCAAAATCTTTGGGACAAATGGTAAAGCTAAAGCTGTAAGGAAAAAGGTTTGATATGTTTCCTTCTATAAAAATTATTTAAGGAAAAAGAAAGTCATGTTGAAAAATAATCGCAAAAATGTTGTGTACAGATTTGAAGTTTGGTAAGAAAAAACCCAAGCATACTTTAAATATGGATGTATCATAAATCAAATAAATCAAAATTGGATGCTTCAGTTAAGTGTCACCATGAATTGCACCGTAGACAATAGATTCTTCCATTTGGAAGACTGACATTTGACTTCCCATACAACATCTTGCAAAAATTTAAAGTTTGAGAATATCTATACTTTGTGCTGGTTCTTGAAAATTACTAAAATTTAACTTATATAACCATAACCATAATCATCCACCGCTATCCTAACTAGATATGGCCAACTTCAGGATCCTCATTTGTGAAATATTCCTATTTAATTCTGCTTGCGTTATTTGAAGCTTCCCCTATCCTTTCTCATAACCTCCACCCATGTGATTGTAGGTCTTCCAATTCCTTTTTTCATCTTTCAACATAATTAACACTGTTTTTCGTATACGGTGCATAAGGCCACATGCAGCTGCATATGCATATGAGGTCCCCTGATCATCGTATACCTTTGACTCAGCAACTATATGAGATTAGGTCACATATAGGTGGAAAGATGGTTTGTTTAGCACTTAGTGGGCATACTTGTACTTATGTAGTACGATTAGCATTATGCGGATCTCAATGAACCCTACTTATCATTATGGTACATGCATAAGCTCTTTTAGCATTGTGCAACCATATATGTGGCCACTCTCATACATGTCCATGCGAATAAGGTATGTTTAGGCTAATGGTTGAGTTGGATGTGGGTTTTAAGCAGGTTGGATGTGTAATTAACAATGCCAATATGTCAATTATGCTGTAATTATTTCTACCAAGAGTCAAGTAAAAGGTAGCAAGCATTGATTGCTAGTGTTATTAATATTTCTAATTTTATAAAAAATGTTGCTATTGATATCGTATATAGTATATTTTCCTTATGTTAAACATTCATATGAGCTCGCATATGCGGCTGCAAACTTGCTTTGTGGTCCCTTGAACACCCTGCATGCTGCAACTACCTTTTAAAACATTGTAAATTAAAACACCTCTACTTATTGGAGCCCTCTTAGGTCATTGTTGTGCATGCTCATACCATCTCAATCGATTCTTCATTAGTTTGTCCTCAATTAGTGCAACTGCACAGCTCCTTCAATGTCATACCTATTTCTCATTAATTAACCAATTGACCATGAAAGCTTAAGCTGATAGAAGATAGAAAACGGATCTATATATCCATACATACACACACACACACACACATATATATCAATCATAACACCTCCCCCTCCCCCAACATGCGGCTCAAAGCATGCACATGGAGGGACAACAATGACCAAAATGAGTAAAGACCATAACCGGAATAATTAAATGAATAGCTTGGTTAGAGGGGATTCGAACTCACAACCTCCACCAAACTTGAGCTCTAATACTATATTAACTAACCATAGGGGTGGAAATGGGTCGGGTCGGACCAGGTCATGAGTGATCATGACCCAAACCGGTTTCTTGTTCGGATCCTAATTTTGGGCCCATACCCAACCTATAGAAGATCAGGTCGGGTCTACGGCTACAATTTTTGACCCAACAGGTCATTCGAGTCCATATATAATCCGGACCCAACCCAAAAAAATTCGGGTCCGATTCGGGTCCGGGTTAGAAACTGTGATCTCCTTGCATCCTTAGTTCCTGTGCATCATAGCAAGGAGTCAATGTATGTTATAAATGTGGGTTATGACATCTACAACCTTTAAAATTAGAAAGGTCAAGCAAAACAGTAATATATGATGAATTAGAGCTTATAGAAGGTCACCTCTGTCTTCATTCCCAATTAAACTATCAGAAGTTTGCCCACATTTTCAACTAAGATTATCTACCTGCTGACTCATAAACTGAATGGACAAGCTCTATGATCAATAAATAATATACAATTCCAATAGAAGGGATACATATATAGAATAAATTGATCAAAGAAAGAATTTTCATATTTCTTAAATAAGATTTGGTGTGAGATATATTCTCTAGGTCTAGGCTAGCTTACTTGTTTGCACCCCACGGGCTACGGCCCGCGGGCCCAAATAATTTTACAAATTCATGTCGAGTCGGGTCGTAGGATTGAAAATCCAAAATTACCAAAATTTCAAATGGTTCGGGTCAAGTCTGAATTCAGCAAACCTGACCCGACCCGAAAAATGGAACGGGTCCAATTTGAGGACCCAACCCGGCCCCACGGGTCTTCCAAAATAGGTCGAGTCGAGTCTAAGCATGTCGGGTCGGGTCACTAGTCAACCCAACCCATTTGCAGCCTTAACTAATCAACTAGCCATGAAAGCTTAAGCTGATAGGGAAAGATTGACGCTGAAAATGATGCTTAACATACTCCTTTCTAAATTTATCAAAGATCCATCTAAAGATTCTTTTCTATACTCAATTTGTTACCTTGAATCCTTTATATTGCCCAACATTTAAAGTTACGTAACATTAAGACCATATTATTATATATACAATTTTCTAACAAGTCAATAAGATATGTATTTATCACATAATACCACAAGAGAACCTCTCTACTTTCATCCAACAAGATCTATTTCTGTTACATACATCTTCATCTATCTCCTCGAGGGTGAGCTTTAGTACAACGGTAAGGTCTAGAGGTCACGTGTTCGAAATACGGATATAGTCTCTCTGCACGTAAGGGTAAGGCTATGTGCACCGACCCCCCCAAACCCTGCAATAGGAAGAGCCTCGTGCACTAGCCCACTCATTTTTTTTTGCCTCCTCATTACTTAATATAACCCAAATAAAAAAATGATCCCTCTGTGATACTCTTATACATCAATTTTAGTTGGAGGCCCATTTCATTTCTATTTTCACACAAATTGTGTTATATATTTGTTTTTATTCTAGCAATTTTCGGTGCCAATTTTCTAGAACTTTTTTCTATAGATTCAACTTAGCATTTAGTCTTGTTCTTTTCTCATCAATCAACTTTATACCATCTATAAATGACATACGCCATGGTACAATCTCCTAATCATTAACAGTAAATTCATCTATAATTGGCAATAAATAAATATGGCCCTAACTATATCTCCCTCCTATGTCTGGACATTAATTATGCCTATTCCTAACTCTTGTCATATGCTCTAGCATAGTTATGAATAATTTTAGTGTATTGTAGATACACAACCTTCTTAAAGCCCCACCAAACAATCTTTCTTCATACCCTATGATGAAATTTATTCAATTTAATAAAGACCATATGGAGATTTTTCCCTTCTTTCCATATTCATTTGTTAATTGGCAAAGAAGATGGCATCAATTATTCACCTTCTACCATTAAACCAAATTGGTTCTCTAAGTCCATACTCATTTTTTAATGTCTATTCAAATTTCCTTTCTTGTAACTTTATAGTGTGGCTCATTATTTTAACTCTGTGATAATTAGAGCAAACTTTATATGCTGCATTCGTTCTCAAAGATACATACCACAATACTCCAATCATTGGGCATTTTCTTTGTTTCCATGATATCATTAGATAAGCTAGGAAAGCAAGTAAGCAAGCATATCCCGCAATTTTCCAAACCTAAATAGGTATTTCATCTAATGTAAATGTCTCGCCTTATTGGATCCCTTCTCGAGTCATCTCCCCTACAGTTCTATGAATTTTAAGAGGAGAAACTTGACAACCCCTTTCTAGCAGAATCCTCATCTGACAATTTTTGAAAATAATATCTCCATCTTTATTTAATTTCCTCATCCTTGCACGAGATCATGTTATTCTCTCTATTAAGGCATCTAATTTTGATCAATATCTTGAAATTTCCTCTCCATCATTTACCTATTTATAAAACATTCTTACCTTCCATTGAAATTATTAAAAAAAAAGAATATTTCCCTTCCCAGCCAACATTCTTTGACAATTGGCCTTAGAGAGAAAAGGTGCATCCATAAGCTCTCTCATTGTAGATCTATCCAGATACCATTAGGAGGACAAGAAAGACAGATTTCATATTTCCATGAAATCTAATTTATTTTCCTCCAAAGAAGGTGGGAAATTAAGAGTAAGAAGTGCAGCTCATATGAAAAATTTTCAGATGTGGATGCACACCTAGTTATAGTCTCTTTAGCAATTCCAAAGCACTTTTAAAGTGCCTCAAAAGTCAAATTAAACAAAGTACTACTAAACATGATAATCATATTAAAAATTCATTTAATGACAAATTCCAATTTCATGTACATGTATGCATGCATATGCACACATATGCATGTGCAAGCATGCATGCAAGCATACATGTGCGTGTGGATGTCTATGTCTTACTCAAGTACAGGGATGGGATTGGAGGGAAATGGGAACCACAAAATTACTAAAAAGCATATTGATAGAAACAAAAGCTAATGATATGGGCTTACTAACAAACAAAATTACTAATAATCATATTCAAAGTTTATTTAGTGACAAATTCCAATTTCATGTACATGTATACATGCATATGCACACATATGCATGTGCAAGCATGCATGCAAGCATACATGTGGGTGTGGATGTCTATGTCTTAAGTCTTAACTAGGGGATGAGATTGGAGGGAAAATGGAACCACAAAATTACTAATAAGCAAATTGACAGATGCAAGGTAATAAAAGCTAATGGTATGGGCTTACTAAAATTTGGAAGTATATTAATGCATCAATTAATTTCCAAAAAAGCTGTAATTGTGGCAACCAATTTAGAAGGCTATTACAACTAAAGTACAGGTCAAACTTGAGCTCTATCATTACCAAGTTAATAGAAACCAAATCCCAATCCATAATCATTGAGAATAAAGATAAGTTGATGTCTGACCCATAACCTATAAATGAATATGCATGCACTTTTGTACAGGGTCATTATTGGCTTCGTATCTGACAATATTGATTTATCCTATCAGTAATTTTCACAAAATCACGGGTAAGGTATTTTCAACCATACAGGAAAAACCTATGAAGGCCTTTAGAAACCAAGCACCATATATTTAGTCAACGAGTCCTACAGTTAAACCTGGTAATGATTCATATGTGGTAACTATGACCTACATCTAGCCTTACCAAGGCTAGGACCCATGAACTGGTTGTTTGCTCGAGCTTTGCACCAAAAATAGTACTACAAGATATAATTTTCAGTTTATCAGTATTACCTTTTTCTAAACAGGAATTTATCTAATAGAAAGTACTGTTCATATACACTTTTTCATATGATGACAATTCATCTAGAAGTTTGTAGCACATATGGTGCAGAGCCAAAGACTGATAAAAGAATCAGGTGAAGGATTGACTACAATCATCTAATGATGATCTTTCGGTTCGAACATCAACAAAAATTAAATGATCTAAGAGACAACATGTTCGAGCCATGGACCAACTACAGCATATATTAGATAATTGTATCATAGTGGATCAAAGAGGTTAACCAGAAAGCAGCAAACAATATTTTCATGTGGCCACCGTGCAACATATAACTACTTTTACATTCAAGGTACAAGAATAGCTCCTAGTCAAGCAATACCATTCAGACTTCTTGAAGGCGCTAGCTAGCCTGGTGATAAGATCTCTTGCTGATTGTACCATATATATGAGAATGTTTTCCACCTTCCTCAAGGTTAGAAGGGTACATGGTACTGGGTGAAGGCTACTCTTTGTAATGTAGTCTGATGTTGTAAAGCACCATGGGTGCAAGATGGGCAAAATAACAAGCTTTCCCAGACCCTATATGATAGGCAGGAACCAAAACGTTAAGGAACCTATAAAATATAAAAGCCCATATTGCAACCACTTATGCTTTCAACAGCATAGCAGCAACTAATGTAGCCTCTGTCACTGTCTGCAGTGGCCGTTGTTGTTGCTTGCCTATGTTGCTTGTTGTAACACAAGGCACTGCTAAATATGCCAGTGGCAGAAGAGATAGCAGCAATTGCCACAAACTCAAAACAAAAAGCAAAGACAAGAAAAGACGAGGTGGAAAAGTCGGAAGAAAAATAAGGTTGGTTGAAGGAGAAAGTAAAAGATGTACTTCATGCTGGGTCCCTTGCCACTGCTTGGCCTTGTTGTTGCCTTTAGATCCCATAACTGTGCCTTGATTTACACAGAAAACCTAATTAAAACCCAACCAAACTGCCTTATTTTCCTAACCTGACCCATGACCCCAACCACTTCTATAGTGTCTAATGCAACTTGTCTGACCATAGCACCCGCTTTGGGTCCAGCAGGCTGCCAATGCACCTGCCCAGGCCCAAGCAGGTCATTTAGCAGGACAGCCCACCTAAGTTATGATTCCACTCCTTTTTCTTAGAATAGTGGTGTAGCACATAAAAAACATAAGGGAAAAACAAAAACAAAAGATCTAACTTGACTGGTTGCTGTTAAATCTAGAGGTAGCATCAGATTTTTCTTGACTTGTAGTAATACATGAACTTTCCACATTAAAAATGAAAAATAATAAGCATCCAGAAGTATATAGTAGGAAAAAAAACCGTATTATATCCAATATAGTTACCTGATCCAGTCGATCACCAACATTTGCTCTATCAACAACAATCAGAGAAAGACCCAATCCACAGGCCACGCTACAGAAGTTTTTCAAATTTTAGGCCAAAAATATAAAAATATATAATATTATAATCCATGAAAGTAGCAGTGTACTAAGTACCTTGTCACATGCATGCCATTAAGAATATCAACTTTTTTGGGGTTCGCAGAAGACCTATAAAAAAGACAAAAACCAATTTAGTCGTAACTATACAAGAATCTCAGCAAATAATAATGAAATAAAAATACGAAATGTCAAATACACATACTTCTGTCCTAGGGGACCATATCCAAGCTCTCCATACTGAGCATGACCCCAACTAATGCATGAATCTTCAGCACCAACAACATGGTGCATATAACCAGAGGCCATGCATCGGATATTCCACCCACTGATAACGAAAAAGAAAAAGAAAAAGAATGAAGAACAATTGAACAGTCAAGTGGACCAGTTAGCAACTGTGAAATAAAAGCAAAAACTACATCAAAGTGCTCAGACTGATAGCAGTAAAGTACACAAGGTTAGTAGATGTGACTTAATAATAATCGCATAATTTATCTCAGACACTCATTTTGGAAACACTTAGTTGTTACGTGGAATCTTTGATGTACAGGATAGAAGTTGCAGGATGCTCCTAACAGCAGGAACTTTTAACAGCAGACTGTTGGACCTCTTAACAACACATTTTAGGGAAGTACTGACATTATTACATCAGTAGATGCCATATGGTGATCCTAGCATTATGTTAAACTTAGCTGCATGAATGAGTTATTAGGAGCATATCATTTAGGAAGTACTTGCTATTATCAACTAATAATCTCACTTGACATTCTAAAAATACCTTTCTCACTTGTCTTCTTTGATCCTTGTTGTAATGCAGCTCTGGTTTTTATTTCTTCACCCTCTCCCTCTCTCTCATTGTTGGTATCACATCCATGAGGACAGAATATAAATTCAACAAAACACAAGAACTTTACAAGGCTATGTAGATCCCATACCCAAAAAGTAATCTGGGGTCTCAGACCCAGAAAGACAAAAACAGATTTCAGATACCAAAATTGACCATAAGGACTCCATCAAATGCATTTTTTCCATCCACTCTTCCCTTAGTATGATAACGTCAATTAGTATGTTAAACAACGTACTAGCCTTACACCAGTCCAAAGGATACCAATAGGACCAAGCCACCAATATAAAATTTCTTGACAAACTTGGTGACAAAATAATTAAATAGTCACTATTATAAGCAAATGTTAAACAAAAAGAACACAGACATAATAGTGCATGAAGCGAAATGGGTATCAAGAGAATAAACATGCATGGAGAAACAGGAATTGTCAATATGGAATCAGTTCAATTTCAAAAACACATCAGTTATGATAGCATATATAAGTGTATATATGTATGTATAAACGTATATTTAAAAGTATATATGTGTCTATATGCATGCATTACTAAAAGAAACATGAAATTTAACTATTTCTACGAGGTAATTGACTTTCTAGAAAGGAAGAATGTCAACGCATGCCATTACATGCAAGATGCCAGCATATTGCCAACTAAACTTCTTCTCAGTAACATAGGCATATGTGTGTATATTATGTTTGCATTTCTAAGCAGAAACATGAAATTTATCTATTTCTGGTGGAGTTTGACTTTGCAGTTTGCAGAAAGGAAATATTTGTAAGGATGCCAGCTCAATGCAAGATGCCAGCTCAATGCAAGATGCCAGCAAACTGCCAACTAAATTTTTCTAAATAACATAAAATATCTAATTAAAATACTTTAGCAAGCTAATTAATACAAATTTGACAGCTACAGTTCCAGGACAAGCTAATTAAGAAAAGCTGAAAAGATAACCAGTGATTCACCATTAATTATTTGGGCAAGCAAAGGCTTAAGAAATCAAACCTCAAATCCATAACTGGCTTAGGATACATCCAGTCATCGCCTGTGGTCTTCAATTTTCCCCACATATATAACTGACCTCCTCCTGGAAAAGGAATACAGTCATGAAGGCAAGTAATTATTTTCTGAATTACCATTGTCCACTACCAGTAATCTGCTGATCTAAACGTTTGATGAGAAGTATTAAGGTCACAACGATATCAATAATAGGAACACTGTTGTATTTCTTAAAATCCTGAAAGGAAAAACTTGAATATATAATGAATAATGATCTTTTATGACCAATATCTAAAAATCCATACTGCATTTCTCTGTTTATATAAACTGAGATCTGGAATTTATAATAAAGCAATAGCTTTCATATATTGAGAAACAGGTGTCAAATATATGCTATGAGAAGTAGGAGTTTCTTTAATTATATTAGTAGCATCTTGCCTGTGCTTTGCAGATAAGTTGATTTAGAGTCAAGGGTTCAACTATTAAGTCAAAAGTTCAAACTTCAAAAAGATCTATATGAGAATGAGAACAAGTGGCAGAATATTAACTTTTGAACAGATACAGGCTGTATTTGGTGGTCACCTAACTGCTATATTTGGATGATGCTATCAATGTAGAAAACTCAGTATATGCAAGCATTAAAATAGAGCATTTGTGACATCAGCAGTTCAACTTAAATACTTGGACAGCCTGATGTGTTTCTCAGGCACTGAAGTTGATAGGATATGCCTAAAACTATTAGCAATTGAAGAAAGTACAGCATCAACCTAATTATCAGACAAATATGCACCAATTCACAACAAAATTTAGCTCAACAACTGGACAACAATGACAAAAAGATGTAAAAGGCTATTAAGGAAAATTTATAGGGGGCCAATAATGACAAAACAGTGTCATTGGTGCTCTACAAAACTTGATATTTCATAGCAATAGATCTATTTCTGTTGTTTATGCGTGCTCCTGCTTCCTTAGATTATGAAGCCACAAAGAAAATTTTAAGACAACTTTTGGGCACCAAAATTGCAGTACATTTTATTAGAAGAACAAGACCAATGACATGCAGCTTCATCCATCATAGGACTTGTGGATGCATATATGTCTCTCAAATCATTTTCTACAGCAAGTTTTTTCAAACAAAACATCTTACATCTCAAGGAAAGAAGAAAATAAGGTTGGAACGTCAAGCATAGGCATATAAAGCATTACATAAATGGATGCACACACACATATATATCTTAGCAGTCAGGCAGCCAAGTCAACTGTTAATCGCAGCAAAAGTTTAAGTTCCTCGATTGCAGTTTCCAGGTCTATAAATAAGGACAAGGAGCCATGTGCTCCGGTCACATTTAAGTACCCTCTTCCTAGGAGGTCATCCTCATACACAACAATGCCATGCAGTCTTCTCCAACATAACTATGATGAACTTTTACCAACACAACTATGACTGACGACCTTCACCTGATCTGGTTGATCAAGCATATTGTCAGATAATTTATCACAAAAACATTTCAACTGAATGAGACTGAAAGGGAGTCTCTTTTTGTTCAATTCATGCTTATGGAGATAAATAATCAAGTAGCAGTTCCAGTTATTCCATGACAAATATAGTTTAATTACAATTAGAAGACAGTTGAGCTGTTGAACCCGCTTTGCATACTTGATAATGCATGATATACATTGACCTCCTTAAAGTGAAATGTGTCATAGTTAAAGAATATACAGAGCAAATTGGCAAGGAAAGAAAAGAGAATTTAAATATACATTTGCAAAATTTACAAATTCAGACAGAGGAATGACTTTACAATGACCACAACATATGCTTTCAATAAGAAGAACCAAAGCTAGCATGTTAAATGTACAGTTAAAAAGCAAGTAATTTATAATATTTTGAAAAGTCAAACAGAAGAGCAACTCCATAATGGCCATAGCATGTTAGGAAGGAAGAAATAATACCAGCAGTGCATGCAGAACTGACAGAACCTGCTGAGACTATAGCATCAAGTGGTAGAACATTCTGCCTTTGGAATACTTCAACAAGACGAGGAACCCATTCATCCTTCTGCTCTCTGTGACCCAGCCTGAACTTCATCGAATCGAAGAGTCATAAGAAAAATACAAGCAGACACATTATGAGAGCACATGGGTCAGGCAATCAAATTTCCACCGGTGCAAAAGAATTAGCAAGTTCAAGCAGTAGTTCCCATTCGTAAGTACCTTCCATATCCACCAAATCCCCAGCTGGAGTCACGCCATCAGAAAGGAAAGTAAAACAGAAGGAAAAATAGAAGTTAAGTAAGATGCATAAATCAAATGACTTGACAGCAGTACACAGACATGCATTTGCAAACAAGCTTCAATCTGGAAATTTGGAGATAGAATGGTAGAACACAAAAGGGATATGAAACAGCCCGTAGAAGTATGAAACAGCCCATAGAAGACTATGAATGGTCACAAACTAATGTCTGCATAAATAAACCATACACAAAAAAAGGAGCTTACGGCACATACGTGTAAACAAAGCCACTTGAATCAACAGCAACTGGATGTAGTTGGGCAGGTCAGGACCCAAAAAGAAAAAAAGAAAAAAAAAAGCTGATCAATATTCATTTGGAATAAGTATCCATGGCCTTAAAAAGCAAGAGAAAATAATAAAGGGAACCTGTATGGTTAGTTCCACAGGCAACTTTAACAATTGTTTTTCCTGAAAATGCAGCTATTGCTCGTGGACGAGGCTGCGGCTCATAGGCTAGCTTTACAGAACCTTCTTTGACATTATACTGCAAGTACACAACACAAACGTCAACGTACGGAAGATTTTTAACACAAAAGGTATTCCTATTCGAACCTCGTTGTCTGTTCCATGACCAAGTTGTCCATACTGTGGCAGACCTGCCGTTCTGCAGAACATAGCAAAACATAATTGACTGAGAAAACTGCTGAAATAGTACCCATTTTAAATTACCATGAAAACAGACAGAAAGCAAAGGAGATATGCACTGTTTCAGAACAGATATTCTGCATAACGTACAATATGGAGGAGCCTTCCACTGACGACAGCCATACAGTAAAATCAGCCCCACAAACACCAATTGTGGCTTCAGAAACCAAACAAGCAACAGGAGAGGGCTCGATTTCTATGAAAAGTATATAACCAGAAGTTAAATACATATTAAAGGAGTAATATTTATGTCAGGCTTGCTGTCACCATGTTCACTCCTAAGTAACGTATGTTTCACAAATTTGCTAAAAGAAATAAGAAAGAAATAGCAAAAATTTGATGCATATAAACTTTAATGGATCGAGCATATTTTAGAAAAAAGTGCTTTAAGTCTCACCTCTAGATAAAATAGTAAATAAGCAAAATTGAAACAGTATCATATTGATACATAAAATTTATGTATTAACTAGGTAAGTTTTAAGAAAAGAAAATCTACAGCAGCAGCAGCAGATTCCTCCATTGTATTTTATAACAAAAAAAAAAACTAGATAAGACATCATAGGACATGTTTCCCAAATAATATTATTGGCATAAAAGAACAAACTGTTAAGAGTGGTGATTTGTTTGCTTCAGCCTTTTGATAATCGTTAGCAATCAAAATTTACCATATTCCTAGGTTTTTATCTAATTTTATATATATTGAAGATGTCCTATTGTATGCCTGTGTACCTTACTTGGCTCAGCCAACACATGTTTACATAATTTCTCATTATGTTGCACAGTGTATGTAACTTGCTACAATTTAGATGTGATATTATGAAGCATAATTACAAAATTATTTCATCAGAAACCTATAGATATTAGTTGGTAGTTTACAGCTATCAACATCAAGATAGATGTGAATTTTTAATTAGCAGCATCAGCATGCTAAAGTCATGTCATGTATAATTAATCCAAATGAAACAAGCATGACACATGCATGATACATCACTCAAGTCCAATTTAAAGCAACAATAGCAGAAGAGTATAATTAACTATAATGTCTTAAGGCACATCTTTGTTGTCATGCATCTCTATCATTTCATGAGCAAAGAAGGATAGTAAACTGATCTTTGGTGCTCGATATGGGCATACATATAATACACTGAACCCTGAACAGCAAGTTTACAATCAGAACATGCTTAAACAATAATGAACCAAGGTAAGAAAAATAAGGTACATGACAAGGCACAATAAATCAATCCATGAATTGTAAACTAACCATTCTTTATTGAACCTGACCCCAATTGCCCATGCTTGTTCAAACCAAAAGAGAAAGATTTCCCATCTTCAGTTACCACAACTGTATGGTTCCTCCCGGTGCCAGCTCTGATAATTTTATATCTATAAAAAAAATGCACAACATTCAGCCAGCTGTTGCCAAATAAGAGCAGTCACACTGCTTGTAAGGTTTAGCAACTTGAGTTAACAATATCTAGGCTCGAAAAAACACAATAATCAGCATGGCAAGCTTGTGCAGGAATTATAATTTTCTCCAATAAACTTCCCTTGATAAAGCTATCTTCTGGAGTGTATAATAAAGATGCCGAGAAAAAATAAATCAAATAGGCCGACTTAAAAGCCTTTAGAGTGCATAATAAAATGTCAAAAAAATCAAATAAACCAACTCAAAAGCCTGGACAAGTCATGACGTTTTCTGACTTGAATGCACAAAAAAGACCAAAAAGGAAAATCAGAAGATCACAAGTCATCAGTTGATAAATATTTAATGACTGCTATTACTGAAATCACATAAACATACTTTACTTTTAATGTATTTATTATCCATATAAATGTGATAAATGTGATCTAAGATAATCACAAAATCCAAGCAATAATGATTCTTTATCATCTAAATATAGTACATCCAACAGATTGAAAATGCAAATACAAGATTTAACAGGTATAAATACAACAAATCAAGTAGCTATTATACAATATAATGATATTATGAACATGAATACTAGGTTGGTACCAATACAACTATCCCATAGACTGGGCCCTTAAACTCAACTGTTCTGGACCTAAAATCAGGTGATTACTGTATGATCTCATCAGAGAGATTCAGAGATGGGTCACAGCAAATTTGATATGGCTAAGATTTGACTCAATTCACGAGTTTCAAAATCATGCTCATGACTCTTTCAAGGTAATTTGACTCAAAGAAGGACTCCTCATAAACATTAAACTAGACTGTATTCTCATCTTACCTAATTCCATCCAAATAAAATGAAAGAAAGAACACTATCAGATGGAAGTCTGAAGATTCTAAATAACACTCCTAGAAATTCTCAAATTCCTGACACCGTCTAACTTCTCCTAAAGTTTTTTTTTTGGTACAGCAGCGGCTCTCATGCAATGGGTGTGAATGTGGCCAACAAGATCAGAAAACAAAAGACTACACAAGGGCTCAGACAATGACACATAGTTCGCCCAGATAAACTTCTCCTAAAGTTCAGGTCTTGAACTTAAGGCACAAGAAAGCCCTTTTTAATGATTAAATCATGAATTGTGATTCTGGTCCCTTTTTGGCTCCGTTGATGCTATAGGCACCTGATAGTGACTTGGACTTCACATAATCTCATGTATTGCATGATCTCAGCCATGTATAGCATAGCTACTCTTATTGTTTGCTTAATCCAATAAGGGAGAAATAGTGCAGGGCTTATATATATAATGAATCTAACAAAGTTTGTAAAATTATAATTAATAACCCTCAAAGAACAATAAAGGTTTTCTAACAATGCCTCATCCCTGCAGCTGAAAGCATCCTAGGTCAACAGAAATTCGACATAGATATACCTTCTAGCCAACTAGCTTCCAGTGTCTCATGGCAAGCCCCTCTATTGTTTGAAGCTGCCCTATCAAGCATCCAACAGAATTTTCATATAGGGTAGACTCCAGATAGAGAATCAATACACAATGATCTTAAAGTTTGAAGAGTCATACCTTTATTAGTAAAACCAGCACTTCGAATATTTCTTAGTTAAGTATTCAGGCAGGAAAAATATTAAACCAGAAAATTAAGTTAAGAATGAAGACAGCAGCCATTTGGAGATGTATGTATGAGGTTAGAGTACAAAATAGATGTTCAAAAGAATGCTAGTTCAATAAAAAAAGAAAAAAGAAAAAAGAAAAAAAATCTTAGGTGAACTTCTAAATACCTTACATACATGGATAAACTAGAGCTACACGACATAGATATAATAATAAAATCAGATGATGAGACTACTGATTGCATTGTATATGAAAATGCTAGAGTTATGTGATACTAGAACAGCACATGTGAGGGGCTGTCTGATTGAGATAAGGTAGTATTGTAGACATAATGCCATGAAAATCTTTTGAGTAATTATATAGAAGACAGATCTGTTTACACTCATTAAAATACATAAGCCAAAGTTGAGCAATAGATTATGAATAGGAAAATATGCACTTTACATAAATATGAGCTTTACAGACAATACATCATAGGAATATGAGCACTAAATTACTCACCAGAAAAGATTGGCGGAAAACATAAATATGAGATTTACATACAGACAATAACTGAAACTTATATCTATAAGATAAACACTTATATAAGCTTACACCAAGACATCATCATATGAATAGCATAATAACACAGGCAAGCTTACGAACGATCAAAACATTTGAACTCGAGGGGAAAACTTAAAAAAATTAAAAGGATGGTATATGTACGACTTACTTTGACAATCCAGACACAATAGTTGGCAAATTTCTTTGAAGAGTATCCCCATGTCCCAACTGTCCCTTCTGTGTGCATATCATGATGTGAGTATTTGCAAGGCAGAAATACTACTTAGTTATGATCATACCTCATTCCGTCCCCATGTATAGCAACGGCCTTCAACATCCAAAGCCACGCAATGGCAAGAAGCTAGAGACATAATAGTAAATAATCATCAGAGTTTGTATCTCTAAATAAATAAATGCAGGAAATAAGAAATGTTGAAAGGTGAGGCAAAATAAATGTTAAGGGTAGAAACGAATAAGATGAGGAAGAGGAAACTAGCCAATCACCAAGCAATATCCCAAATTCTTGGGACATGAACCACAATAGAAGACCAACTTGATCACGCTTCCACATTAACATATCTAAAGTACAACAACCCAGTAAATCAGCAGACTGTGGGCAGTTTTTGAGCAGCAAAACACGAAAAGGAAAACTTGCTGTAGCTAAGACAATGAAGTGGATATACTGAAAAAAGGCTCAAATACAGAAGAGAAATCAGGTCTCGTGCTTCCAAAGCTTTCGCAAGGAGGACATGGTTCACCACTTTGTCTCATTTTCAAGCTCTAAGGCACATGCTTATTAAGAAAAACATGTAGACTCTCGTAACCCATTTCACATTTAGTTTCTCCTCTTGAGAAAGCTACCGCAAGATGCTGTCTAAGAAAGAGGTTTTTCATACATCTCTCACAATTTTCAATCACGAGCATTCTTTATCATGGCTAAAGTCTTCGCTTCTAGACTACAAGCTTGAGGACTAATGTTGTGAATCTTCCACAAGGAAATCACTTAATAAAGGCCAGGACTTGGATGAGAAGATGCTGGTGAACATGATGTGAAATTAATAGAAGTGAGGAAAAAACAAGAGAGCAGCAGCAGCTGCTGACTGTTTGTGTACATTACCAACTCAATCACAATAAATGGGTTGAGAAGTCATCCCTACACCAAGAAATTGTTCAACAAAAAAAATTACTACAAAAGTATGAATAGTGAAAGCAACAGTCACTTGAAATTTTCCAGTATTACAATAACTACATAGAAGACAGAATAACATATCTGGCTCCCAAAGTTTGCTTCCAATATATCACAAGATTAGAGTCTAAATTGAAACATATTGTTATAGATGCGCTAATGAGCTAGACAGTTTTAAGCAGTAGAATTCCTCCAAAAGTTTGATCATCAGTTTAGCATATGTTCCTCATAACAGAGTAGGCCAGATGACATGAAATGTAATCATATTCCATATTTGCCTATTATGGGTTATATCCCTTGTCAATGCAAGTTTCTCAAATTATTTCTCACTATTTCTATCCATGCTATTATAGGCCTCCCCAGATTTCCTCTTCACCTTTCAAAAGATCCTATTCCTTATTTTTACCAAGTTTGCCATTAAATTTTTGTTGCACTTGTGCATACCATCTGCATTGATTTTTAACACTGTCATTAATCGATCCAATTAATTTACTTCATATAATGCACTTATTCCTCACCATATCCTTTACTTCATAAAATATACTCATTCCTCACCATTTCCTTGCTAGTTTTACTAGGTACCCACCTCAGCATTCTTATATTGCTTTATGCACTTGTATTTTTAAACTCCACAACAACATGAAATTTAGAATCATCTTATATAACTTCACCATTAGTCTTAAAGGCATATGTTCCAAAAGCACTTCTGATCTTATCAATCAACTTTATACTATTATGAGTCCCTGTCACCATTTACTCTACTACAGGACATATCAATGAAACAAAATTGATCACCCTATCATATTGGAGCCTCATATCCGTTCTCTACTATTTCTTTGTGAGAGTTACTGATCCAACTGCATCCCATATGCTCCATTCCAGTTCTAGTGTTTCCCAATACTTTCTTTCACCAAAAAGTTTGAGCATTTAACTGTATTGCTGTCCAATAAATTTCCACTGAACAGCAAGCAAATTAAGCATACACAGTACCTCATTGTCATCGGTAGTAACTCCATCTTTGGGTAACTCATCCCACTGCAGTAACTTAAGAAACTTGTGCCGAGACCCCTTCATGGATGTCTTTAACATATTAAAATATAATTTTAGGTACATCTTTCATCCTTAGTTCCCATAAAATAGTTCAAATGGTTCCTTACAAATCATGCAAACAATCAAATAGACAGATACTGCCCAGCATGATTCATCCAGCTCCCTTGTATCCACCACACCCGATGCCATATATTTGTTACATACAAGGAGAAGTTCATCATGCAGATCAATTATAAGCTGTTTTACTGCTAGCCTGTTGGCAATACCAAATATAATCCATGCAAGACATTTCTTTGGCTTTCTATGACAGGATGTGGCTACAAGAGTTACAAGCAAGAGAACACTACAATATTTATATAAACTATTGTTTATTTCTGCACAATTCTCATGGGGTGTTGCCACATTTGGGTACCAAAATCAGTTCACTGATGTCAAAGATAACCCAACCACCTATAGAAAGGCAACAGATGCACCAATCTAAGAAAGTGAGATGTGCAAGGGTGTGCTTGAATGTTCCATGGTATCACCAGGTTTTTGTAAAAAAAATTTTTGTTCTGGTCTTAATTAAACTTAAGAAGCGCATTATTAAAAATTGTGTTCAGATCCATATAAAAATGAAATAACACGTAAAAACAAGGAATCAAATACTTCACCATAACTAGAATTTTTCAAAGCACAGCATTCACTTGATTCCCGCCTTACATTTTCCGTTTTAAACTCCACAAAAGAATAACATGATAGCACAAATTCGGATATAAAGGAAATTTAAAAACCGCACAAATGCTACAGGACCTTGCGGTTCCACGAAATCACTTGTTCAGCAGGCAACAATTTAAAAAAATTGGATCATTTAGCTTGTTAAATCCCTTCTAGCCGCCAGAATCCATAGAACCTGTTTCGAAAATCAATGATTTAAAGAAAATCAAATCAAAGAAGACGAAATGCAACTCATCTAACATCATAAAAACAAAATGCAGATCCACCCGATGCAAAACGCCCTTAAACAAAAAAAAAGAGTTTTTACGCAAGACTTTCCCACCTTCCATAGGTGCGCAATAGAAAAGAGCAACATTGCAAATGGGAAAACTATATAAGAGAAACAACAAACAAAAAATCCCTAACAGGAGACAACAGCATTTGATAAGAGAAAATGGAAAGAACGGTCAGAGGCGACGAAGGAGGAGGAGAAGAAGAAGAGAAGAGAAAACTCACTGCAGCCAGAGGCGACGAAGCGGATGTCGACCCCAACAAGGGGGCGGAGGCGGGTGGGGGAGACGAGGTTCCCGGTGAGAGGAGTTCCGGCCTTGCGGCCCATGACACCCCAGTTGGTGCCGCCGCAATACAGTAGCTCTCCAGCGGCGGCCGCCGCTTTCTCGCCCTCCACCGGCTTCTTCTCAGCGTCGGCGGCCGACATTTCAACGACGGGCGCGAGGCGGTGGACGATTGGGGAGCTAGGGTTTGTGCCCTAGATCCGAGAAAGGACGGAAGGGGATGCGAATAAGGTAGCAAAAAGAAAAAGATTTGGGGGGTTTTTAATGTTTGGCGTGAGGGGAGGGGGAATTAATGGGCCGTGGAGGGAGAGAGGGAGGGGGTTTGTGCCTTTTTTGGGAGCGTTTTAATCCGCGGGCGCTGAGACTGATGGGCGGGGTCCTAGAGTTCCTGTGGGACATGAAAAAAAAAATATGGAAAAAAAATGCGAGAGAGAGAGAGAGGGAAAAAGTCAAATAGGGAATGGGAGGGAGCGAGCATTTTGTTGGTCGTCTTCGGATTGAGTTACGTCGAGGTACCTTCGAATTACATTCAATCCATTTATAATAAATTCATCTATTTTATATATATTGAATCAATCAATAGAGTTAGGCCTATTTAGAAAATTTTTAGAGGACCAAAAAATACTTTCTGATCTTCTAAAAATATTTTTGAATAAAAAAATATCTGATAAAAATTTTAGAAAGCTACTTTAGCTTTCCACTTTTTAGGAGAATTCTTCATTTTGAAGCTTTCTAAAAAAACTATTTTGAACTTTGCCGAAAAGTTTTTTTTAACCAAAATATCTACAATAAAATATAATTGATGGGGGTAAAATGGATCGTCCTGCTCACAACAATAAGGCCACCTAATTTTAGCCAAATAAACCCCAGCACCGATTGAGCCGGGCCTCGGTCTCGCTAAGAGCTAATCCGAGCTCGGACTTCATTGAGAGCTCAGCCGACCTCAAACGGGTCTCTCCGCTGCTACGACTTGCGTCAACCTATTTCTGATGCACATAACAACAACCTGAGCCTGAGCTCGAGTCGCGCCCTTTATATTCGCCGACGCGCCCTAGCCGAGCTCGAGGCGCCCTTATATTCGCCGATACGCCCCGACCAAACTCAGAGCACTTTATTCAATAACACGCCCCGACCGCTCGGGGCGCTCTACCGAGCACATCTCAAAACTAGGGATGCTAGGCCGACCTCAGCATCCGACAAGCCGACCTAGCCAAACATATGATGCGACTTCTCACCGAGCTCGGTCTTGCCTACGGTCGCATCCACGAGCTTGCCTACGCTGCCTACATAGTCGTACATTGCAACGCCTTCGCGTCATGCTTTGCTTGCTGGCCAATGACAGTCAAGGACAATGTCTTGCTACTCCAGCCATACCCTGCTACAGCTGTCAACGCCATACCGTTCACAAAAATGGTTTGCGTCGTGCATCTCAAGCAAGCTCTAGCTACGTGCCATCTGGCTTGAAGCCATCTCTTCTCATGATGAGAACGGGCCATATCTCCGCTATCTGGGCATCTCTACAGGAATTATAAATAGCCCTATCGGGTAACGCTTAAAGGACTTTGGATCCATCTAAGATCCATCCTAACTTGAGCGTCGGCAGGGCCTCACCGGAACCACCAGTGGGCTTTGTGTAGGTACACTATCACGCGGGAGGTGACTCGCCCTCTTCCTCAACCTTCCGACAGCTCCCTCGACTCCTCCAGCGTGGTCACCCTTGGACCAAATTTGAACCACAACAATAATAATTACATATTTTGTCCCTTTATGAATCTAGAAATCTGTTAAAGCCCTAACAAAGTACTATAGCCATGGAACAGATTCCCTTCTATGCAAGAAGAGGTATTATTGTTTCCTATTATTATATTATAATATAAATATAATGTTATATTACATTATATCATAATACATTAATATATTATGTTAAATAATTTAGTATTATATTATATTATGAAAAATTAATGTACGCTAATAATTATAATATTGTACTTTTATTATTGTATTATACTATAAATATAATATTATATTATATTATAATAATATTATACTATATCATATATTTATGTATTAATATATATTATATTTTATTATGCTCTATTGTATAATACTATACAATGTCCTTTATAGTAATTTTGTCATACAAAAGTACTTTATCAGTTTATTTACCAAACATATGTTAAAGTGTCATAACACTTTAGAAATGTAGTTACCAAACAACAAGCAACTTTTTATAAAAACTCTACTGCCAACAGCTCTCCCAAACGGAACCTTAGTGTTTTCTTGATTAATTGTATACCTCAGCAAAACAAAATTAAAATATAGTGAAAAGTAAAATAAAAAATTTATTTTTTTCAAATATAATCAGAAAATAAGAACTGAGAAGATCTTAAACATGTCGTTTATTCAATTTTATTTTCAAAATTCCTTGTGCTGGGATATAAATTTTAAATTTTTGTTCAACCTAGTGTGGTCCACTGGGTTAAGCAGGTTAGCTGGTTTTGGTTAAAAATTGCAACCTCTAGCATTGGGCATTTGGACTAGCTAAAGGTTCAAAATGGATTAGCATGAACTTGAGTAATCATTGTTCATGTAATGTTATAATTTATTATAGATAGCTAATATTATATGTATATAGCACATGTTTATTGATATTTTTGGATGCTTAATCTCTACTTTTATAGAGATACTCTCGTTGCAACAAAGATATTTTCATGAGAGTAACTCCTGCTTTTGAGCATAAAAAGAAAAAAGAAATAAGATATCCTAGTGGCAGCAACATTTGTCAAAATAATAACGGATAGGAAGAGAAATAAAAGAAATGTGCTGAGTTAGGCGCTTCTCAAAATTAGACCATAGTAGAAACCATCCAAAATGATAGATTTACCATTTTAGAAACTCTAGATTGTGCATCTTTATTGTTCATGATTTTTCAGCTTCTTTATTATTTTGCTGTTTTCCATGCATTCTTTATCTATTAGGAGATTTGAAGAGCAAATTAGTAGCCAAAAACAGAAAAGAAAAAACACGATTTTCATGATTTAAGGTATTGAAGTAATATCATAAAAGGTACCAAAAATGCATCTCATAGAGGATGCACAGTAATCAACTACAATGAACATTTTTTTCCAAAGAAATAAAGATCCTAATGGTTGCAATAGACATATGTTAGTGCTCATAATATTCTAACATCAGATAAAAATAACTTCTTATGAAGCCACAGAAGAGTTCAAGACTCGAGTTAATTAAGTTTTTGTATCGTGGGAGCAAATAAACACACCTACTTTTTTATTAAAATTAGCAATTCAAGCACGTGTAATGCATGTTTAGAAAAAAAGTAAAGAAGGATAAAATTATAGATAATTACATTAATATTTTTACATAAATATAAATATGAAATAAAAATAGCAAATTGAATGCATAAAATTTGAATTGGGAAAAAAAGATAAAATTTAAATGGTCTAATCTAAAGGTAATAGTATGTGAATTGGTGGGTTCAAAAGATAATAAATCATCCAATAGGCAATTAAGAAAATAAAATGTCTTATTTGATATTTATTAAAGGTTCTATTAAAAGCATGAGTTTTAAATATGTCTACTGAAAAATTAAGGACATTTTGGTTAACAAACTTAATAAATGGAATTTATCTGATATATTTCTTTTAGTTTGATAATGTAATATCGATACTTCGAGCAATTCATTATAAATTTTGGAGCTAGATCCAAATTGATTTTCATCTATCCAAAACAAATTATATTTATAGGTTCTCCAACTTTTTTAGCACCACGTACAGAAATAATCAAAAAATTGCTTTACCATCTTTGCTTCTTTTTTTTTTCTCAAGTGGATGGATCATACTTGACGAGTACGGATACACCCAATAAAATCAAAAAACAGAATACCTCAAAGTGCCAGGGGCAACTTTCCATCACCAGTCCACAGAATACTACCAGAATGATTGACTACATAAGCAGCCATCCAATCCGCAGCTCCATTAGCTTTACGGAAAATATGCTTGGTCTGAAAGATCCCTCCGTCTCTCACCATTGCCCATATATCTCGGAGCAAAAGGTGGACACAACCATTACCTCTTGGACCCCCCTGATCTAACTGATGACAGTGGTGGAGTTCCCCTCCAGCACCATCTTTGCTTTTACTAGCATAATTATTTCACTAGGATTTTATATTTTTAGCATAACTTCTTTTGGAAGGATTTTTGAACTAGAAAATTGATTCTTGAACCTTGGTATGACTTCAAGATGATGATTAGGTCATGCCCTTGTTTCATTTAACTCATAAGCATTCTTGAAATTTTATATGCAGTTTTGCCGTGTTATCTGCGCACCCTATTTATACATAATGGAGCCTAATGGTGCACATTGGACTGGGCTTACCCACATCCTACTTTGCTTAATATATATTTAATATTGGATAGCTTGTAAAATAATATATTCATGGGTTTTGTTAAGCTTGGGCCAATGGTTCGTGACAGCCTAATCCGAACAACATTTATAGTACAAAACCATGTTTTTTTTCAAAGCATTAAAAACTATTGATTTCAATCTATACATGCTTAGATTATTGTATATTTTATCACGCTAGCTCGCTGAAAACGTTGCATTTTTCTGTTTATTTGATGCATAGATTGGGGAACATCAAATATATAATTTTTGTTTTTAGGCATTTTCACTAGTATAGTTCAAAAACAATGATATGAATCTTGGATTTGGCTGCTTGATCATTGATTTTGGATCAGAGAGAGGAATGGTTAGCTTTTCTGCTAAAGAAGAGCATTGTGTTAAAGGCTTCGCTTATCCTGAGCTCTCCGTTGCAACGTGAATATCTGTAGTAATGTCAAAGCAAGTTAACCTAGAGTGGGTAGCTGAATGGCTTCGAGAGTTGTAATGAAAAGAGGATAACATATTAAAGATTGGACATGCTCATCTTGAATTTGTCAAGCTCTACCAATAGCAGATAAACATTATGGATATGCTTGGTTGACATGATCCAAAATTATCTTAATATTTTATATTAAAACTTTTTGACCTACATTGGGCAAGTTAACCTTAAACTCTTTATATTCTATTCCTTCAAATAATAGATGAACATTATGAATATGCTTGGTTAAGATAATCCAAAACTAACCTACATTAAGAAATCAATAGTTTTGATGATTTGCAGGAGTTGAATATTGTGTACTAAGACTCTTCAACTTATATTCTTCAACAATGATGTTATTAGATCCTAACCCAATTTGTTCATGGTTGCTCTGTGAGGACCCGTACGGGCGTGTATTTAGTCCTACATCGGTTATTTGCTGGGTAGATTTTGGATACTTATACAGAATCAAAGAACCCCAATAATACTTTCCGGCTAGCTATTTTGGGTGAGGTCCTGAGTAGTTACAAATGGTATCAAAGCGGGCCTGGCTCATAACCTATGCTGACTAGGGGACACTGTAACACAGATTCATTGGGGCTGACCACGGGCCGATCATGATGTTTATAATTAGATTTGAATGGATTTGAATCATTAGCCTGACGTGGACGTCAGGACTTGAATGGAGGGAGTATGTGAGGACCTGTGCGGCCGTGTGTTTAGTCCTACATCGGTTATTTACTGGATGGATCTTAGGTACTTATATAGGATCAAAAAACTCAAATAATACCTTCCGGCTAGCCATTTTGGGTGAGGTCCTTAATAGTTACGGATTCAGATTTTTTATTTTTGATTTTGAAGACCAAAAAGCTTGAATTCTACGTCACTTATTTACCACGAAACCAATCCACGAGTATCCTAATCGGATTCCTATCCTTCCTACATTCCACATATGTATAAGATTCAAATCCTTCTAGAAAAGCTTGAGTTCTATATCATTTATTTTTTAGGAACCGGTCCATGTGTATATCGAGTTCAATTTCTATTCTTCTTGCATTCCACTTGTGTATGATTCAAAACCTTCTTGTATTCCACATAAATATTAATGATTATTTATAGCAAAAGGCACATCTTTCTGCATTCTATATATATCTGGGATTCAAATCCTTCTCATTTTCCACATGATTAGTAATGATCATGAATGATATGTAATGTACAACATGATAATGAGAGTTAAGAGGAGTCATCAAGCCATACCCCTCCCCTCTCACTATGATTCTCCCACACGCCAAGCCCCTCCCCTCATCATGAATCTTTCCCTCACCAAATTGCTAATGTCCCTCCTTAACTCTCCAACCTTCTCTAATATGGCAACCACCACTCCTCCCAAACATCAACAGAATTTCTAAAAGCTATTGTTGAAGTCTGGTTGTCATGCCTTGACCTGATGGCCCGAGCCAAGCACGTGACAAATAGCCACACATCCCTAGGGTTTAACCCATAGGACATGCAAGGCCTGCCCTTTATTGATGTCATTCTAAACTCAGGCAGTAGTAGAGATAATTAAACTAATGCATTTATTCAAAAGAATAGTCCACAATTACTAATAAAAATATATCAACTTATTTCTCTAATTAAATGATATCTAAACCCTAAGCTCCTCAGTGCTCGATCACAAGCCCCATCTACTCGGCTGCATTTGTAAAAAAAAAAGGAAGAGAGGTAATGAGCTTCACAACCCATTAAGTTACCAAAACCTCTAGTAAGATCAAGTTATTACACAAAAAAAAAAAAAAAACCAATTGGCATGAATTTCTATAAATAACAATATGCTATAGAATACATTAAATATATCATATCTATCAATATAGATTTCAAAATAGACAATGAATTTGGCCAAAAATATATTCTCCAAAACAAACAGGGGATGGACCATCCATTCTCACTCTGTTAATCCTCACGATTATGGCTATGATCAGCCTATGGCACACCCCGAAAGAGACTAGATCTTGATTATAATATACTATCTACCAATCATGCGTCACTGATCGCCCTACTGGATATCTGGATGGAAACTAGCTTTGAAATCACCCAGAGAACATGCTTACATCAGCATGTGCTAACAATCAACATTGACTCGCTAAGCTTGAAAGAAAACTAACTTCGACTACAAAAATGCCTCAGTCGGCTGCACCAATGCCGCCCCATTGGAGACCCGAAAGGGGACTAGATCCTAAATCTGTGTGATCATAGTCGGACTAGCGAGTAACAAAATTAGAGCACAACGATATCAATATATTTATCGATGCAATAAAATACAAGTTATGCCCAAGTAAAATAAAATATACTCGATTCAATCATCTTCATGCAGCATGCATATTATGCTTAATATAAGCAGAATATAATAACAATAGAATATTTCAAATAATGTAGATCAGATCATGATTATACACTAGGGGTAGAGGTAACTTACTATTTTCCCTCTAAAATCTCTCGAAATTCACCCATCAAGAAAATTATCCAAAAAACTAAAATAATTAAATATCTTATTATATTTTTATAAAGCATCATACCACAACTTAAAAAGATCCTAATGCAGGGTCCAATCCACATCCAAACCACCAAAACTAATCTACGCTTTAGGGGTCTCGACCATCCCTTTCATCATCCCTTAGTTTAGAGGTCCTTTTGAATTTAATTAGAAGGTGGGGTTCGTGGTTACTTGAATGTAATAAATCTAGCGTCGATCATGTCTCCTCGCTATCTAGATCCGAGTTTTTATCTAATCAAATTATAGTTCTTGAGTTAGATCAAGTTAATCGATTAAAAGAAAATTAGACTAATTAACAAAAATTAGACTCGATCTAGGTCGACTAATAGAGATGGAGAGGAGAGAGAGAGAGACTCAGTTTGGATCCAATTAGGGTCAGATTTTGATTCATTGGCAATGTGGCTAAATCACTGCACCTGATACATGGGTCAACCAATATAGTGAAGAGAGAGAGATACCCATCTAAGGCCAGTTGGGCCCAAGTAGTCCGGGTCAACCATTAGCAAAAGGTCTAAGCCTAATTGGTCAATAAACTGGATCATAGGAGAATTAGGAAAGTGATTTTCCTTTATCATTGTTTTCTTTCTTTTTTTTTTCTTCTCTCTCTCTTTTTTTTCTTCTTTCCTTCTCTTTGGTCCAAAATGGGAATGAACATAGGTTTCTCATCCCACTCAAATAGGAAAACAGAGAGTAAAGGAGGTGGGTCGGTGGTCTGGCAGTGGCATGGCAAGTTCACTAGGTCGGCGACAAGTAGCCGCGATGGCAGCAACAACCTGAGATGGCGAGGACGGCCGCGAATATGGAAGTAGAGAAGGGAGGAAAGACAGAGCCTGGGGGGGCTTCCTCGGCCAAAGGATGAGGGATTAGGATTAGGATGGCTCGACGGAGGATAATCCGGTTGTTACCGACCTCGGGGAGTTCGTGCTGGCCATTCCTCTGCATCCTCATCCTACTCTTTGCCACTGACATGGTCAGAATATCGGAATAACTGGGCGGGATCGCCTTCGTGGAATCTCTTGGCTAAAATCACTAGAATTAGCTCAACAAGGAGTACCTGAAGGTCTATACCACCATCTTAAACCTACCATTGCTCTGTGGACCGCCGATGTGGTGGCCTCCCTCCTCTTTGGATTTAGAGTCCCACATCGTGCAAGCCGATCAAGGATTTTTTTTTTTTTTTAATGGCGACAAACACGGGTCGACCATGAGTGCAATCAATAAAAACAGAAAAAAATAAATAGAAAAAAAAATAGACACAAGACACTCATAAAGAATTTTTTTCAGAATGATGTGCAGTATAAGAAGCGACTTGTTTGCATTCTGATAGACGTGAATAGTCCGAAAGGAGCCAAACTCTTTCATGAGCCTGCATATGTCCCAAAGCAGCGAGTACCGGTCATCACAACTGTGGCCTCGAATTCACTCAATCACTGTAGTTAAGTCTCCTTTCAGGTAGATGTTGTCCACACCCAGAACCAGCCCATCGAGTCTACGATGGGAAGACTTGAGGAAATTTTTTTTTTTTGTACAATGACGGCTCACACCCTACGGATGTGGATACAGCCAACAAAATCCGAAAATAATAAAGCAGAAAAAGACTCCGGCGCTATGTTGCACTCTCTCCAAATAAAACCTCCAGAATGGTAAGCCACATAGGAAGTGACCTAATTCGGTCTGCACTGAGTGTTTATTGGGCATAGGATATGCCCTTCCAGGCGGCTCTAAGCTCAGCACACACCACCGAGGAATCGAAGATTTGCTGGCCCTCCGTCACCACTTGTCTGGAGTCATGATCTCTAATGACGAAGCCTATGCCTCCACCTCTCCCATCAATGGCTATACTGCCGTCGAAATTTACCTTCAAGAAGCCAGAGGGTGGGGCACCCAAGATACAAAAACATATCTGAACGCTGCAAGAGCAGAAGGGGTACCCCATATGTTCTTAGCCAACATGATGGGTAAAATCTCAGCAGTGCTAAAGAACTCATCCGCATGCAGTAATGCCCTCGCCACCACCATCCTCAGGGGCGAGCTGCTGCCCTCAAAGACTCGTGCATTCTTGTCCAACCAGGAGTGGTAGGCAACCCGAGTCCCTCTCTCCTCCGCCCCAGACCCCGACCCTGGGGCCTCTTAGAAAGCGCAGAAACTCCTCAGTGGACGACCACCTCTGCCTCGATCATAAGAGAACCCCACACACCTCCAAATCCGACTGGCCCGCAGGCAGTCGACGAGCACATGGTAGATGGACTCCTCCGCCGCCGGGCATACTTCGCAATATGCAGGTAGCCTCACTCCCAGCCGCACCAAGATGCTCCTAGTGGGTAGGCAGCCTCATGCCATCTTCCACAGAAATAGTGCGACGGGGGGATAGACATGTAGTCTCCAGATCCAACTGCCATCGAACTGCCGGGGCACCGCTCCTACTCTCATCCGCGCTATGTCATGGGAGCTCCACCATCCTTTGATTAGTGAAGCCCTAGCAGGGGAGGACGAAGACATTACCTTGTCAAAATGGATTCGAGTGCACCCAACTCAGCTCAAACCCGATCTATTTATGTACTTTTGGGCGAGTTCGCTAAGGGGTCAATCCAGCTTGCCTTTGGCGCCTCGAATGCTTTTGCAAAAGCCCGTTCTCCTTTGGGATTCAAACTGCATCAGCTGTAAGGCTATTATATATCAAGCCTTTAATTGATTAACAAATTTCTTTCAAAAACATTTTATTAAAACCAGGATATCTATCAGCTCCTCCACCACATCAGCTTGTGCCTATTGGACGGGCCTTTAAAACTCTAATCTCCTTCCTCCCTAGTCACCTCTCAAATGGCTGCCCTTAAAGCAACTCACGTAGATGACCCTCGGCCACTCAATGCATCCACATTTCAAACTCATAAGAGTCTTTTTGAGGTGTCCCATATTTTTCCCACTAGGAATTGCTTAGTTTGCAAAAAAAGGAAAAAAATGAGTCAACAAAAAAATAGAGAGATATTTCATATTTGATTGAATTTTCAAAAAAAAGAAATAAAAAAGTGACTTTTTTTATATAAATAAAGATTTCTACCTTCCATGAGTAAGAAAAATCTATGTAGAACATAAGAAAGTCCAATTCTTACCACTTAAAAATTAGGATAATTTTTTTTCTTTTTCAAAAGTGCTCTTAAGCTTGAGACAAGATTTTTTTCTTTATTAAGAATATGATATATATATATATATTTTGTATGATTTTTTCAGAAAAACAAAGACTCAACCAAACGTGAGTCATACTGAAATATATATTTTTTAAAAAAAAATTATAGGATGAACTAAAACTATTTTTCTAGATATTGTATATTTAGATATCAGTTTTTTTAAAAAAAATATTTTAGCGAAGAAAAAATGTCCCTATTCTACGAACTTTAACGAGAAAACAGCAGACACTAGTTCATTTGGCATTACCTTGTTTTCTCCAAGAATGGTCCGAAAACGTCACAAATATTATGTCACGGAAGGAAGCTAAGAAACGTGGTAGCTGCCACGGCCACGACTGGCAGGCGGAGCTGCGATTCTTCCCTTACCCAACTTTATCAGCTCACATAGCAGCCACTCGCCGCCTCAGTCACATCCAACTTAGAACAATTCCAATGTTTAGAGAAGACGCAGCAGAAGAAGAAGAGAGAAATGTGGTAGCTGCCGGGGTCCACGAGTGGTAGTTAGAGCTGCCAATCTTCATGGATCCAACTTTATAAGCTCACACAATGGCCAATGATCTCCAAGTCACATACAACTTGGAACAATTCCGGTGTACAGAGGAGGAGGAGGAGGAGGAGGAGAAAGGGAGAGAAGAAATGGCACCCGGCGCCGCACCATTCCTTCCGACCGCCACCGACGAGAAGACACTAAGACCGAGCTTCGTTCGCGACGAGGACGAGCGACCGAAGGTGGCATACAACCAATTCAGCAACGATATCCCCGTGATATCGTTGGCTGGCATCGACGACGAGGAAGGAGCGGGTGGCGAGAAGAGAGAGGAGATCCGCCGCAAGATTGTGGCGGCGTGCGAGGACTGGGGGATATTCCAGGTGGTGGATCATGGTGTTGATGCGGAGTTGGTATCGGAGATGACTAGGCTTGCGAAGGAGTTCTTCGCGCTGCCGCCGGAGGAGAAGCTCCGGTTCGACATGTCCGGGGGGAAGAAGGGTGGATTCATAGTATCCAGCCATCTCCAGGTATATATTGCGTTTGTTCTTGGAACATATTTTTGTTGCTGGGTGGAAACTGCATCAATTTACATGCTAGATGCGGACGCATTAATGCATGGCTGGCTTTCAGACATGCATGCATGATCAAGCACAGATCAAATTGATCTGCCAATGGAAGTATGGACAAAACTAAATATCTCCACAAAAAAAAAACAAGATCATGATTGTATTCAAGCAGCACACAAGAAGAATTAAACACTGCACTAATGTTGTGTGCAGGGAGAAGCAGTGCAAGACTGGAGAGAGATTGTGACATTCTTCTCACACCCGGTCGGAGCTCGGGACTACTCGAGGTGGCCGGACAAGCCGGAGGGGTGGAGATCGGCCGTCGATTCGTACAGCGAGAAGCTGATGGTTTTGGCATGCAAGCTTCTGGGAGTGTTGTCTGAGGCCATGGGACTTGAGAAGGAGGCCCTGACCAAGGCTTGTGTGGACATGGACCAGAAGTTGGTGGTGAACTTCTATCCCAGATGCCCTCAGCCAGACCTCACCCTTGGCCTGAAGAGGCACACAGATCCGGGCACCATCACCCTCCTATACCAGGACCAAGTAGGTGGCCTCCAAGCTACAAAGGATGGGGGCAAGACATGGATCGCCGTTCAGCCGGTGGAAGCTGCCTTTGTGGTGAACCTTGGGGACCATGGTCATGTAAGTACCTTATATATCTAGTATTATTAGTAAAAGAATAATTTTCTTTAATATATTTTAACATTAGTAAATATTATTATCATACTTAATCTATATGGTGAAAAAATCAAGGTTTTCACCTTAGTTTAAATTCTAGATTTTTTAGGGGTTTTGCTAAATCTGTTGATAAAACTTCTAATTGCAGCCTTTTTGGTTATAATATAAACATGCTGAAGTGAATTGACAAGAGTATGATCACAGAGAAACCATTGAAGTGCATCATGAACAAGTGGGAATAGTTTTAACTTCAAGTGAATTTACTGACTTCTAAAGGTGAAAAATGTGTAACAGTGCATGTTTCATCTGTTGATGAAATCAGAGATTAAATCAGCCTAACAATGTCTTCCTGATTCTGACTTGATGCTTCTTTGAGACAGTATCTGAGCAACGGACGGTTCAAGAATGCCGACCACCAGGCGGTGGTGAACTCGAATTATGAACGGCTGTCGATCGCAGCATTCCAGAACCCGGCACCTGAGGCTATTGTGTACCCACTGGCGATCAGAGAGGGAGAGAAGCTGGTATTAGATGAGCCCATCACATTCGCTGAGATGTACCGAAGGAAGATGAGCAAGGATCTGGAACTTGCCAAGCTTAAGAAGGCCAAGGAGGTCGCATCCCAGCACAAAGCTCTCAATGAAATCCTAGCTTAATGCAAACAAATTTTGTCTTCATATCTCTTTTATGTTATGTGGAATGTTGTCATAATGTTCTTGTTTCCTTGAACTACAAGTTTTAAATATGCAGGGAAGTCATGATGAGCCAACATTTTGAGCTGCTTAATGCCTCTTGATTTGGAAAATCTGAGTGCTGCTGTTTGTAGCCTTTTGGCATTTGCAATGAAATATCTAAATATAAAATTTTCAGAGTACTTGGCTTTCATCTGACAATTTATTGCTTCCAAACCATCCCAACCATTGTTTTGGTGCAAAGATACAACATAATATATTTTAAGACATTGATTCAGAAGGGTTATTTGTTCTATTTTTGCCCAATTGAGAATAGACAGTTTGATGAGCAAAAATTTTCTTTCTTCAACCCACAGAAAAAAAAGAAATCATATTGCAAAAGAGATAAGAGAATAAAAGAAAAATAATTGAAAAAAAAAAGCTTTCCTTTTTGCCTTGTTATATAGTTTTCTGAGAAATATTTTGTTTCCTTCCGAGGCATTTTTCTTGTTTTTCCTTAGGCTTCCACATGGAAGGAAAAGTTAGAGCTCTGTGTTAAGATGCAGTGATCACATTAATTGATTACTGCTGTTTAAATAAAATATTTTGGGGTACAACAATAAAATATTTCATCAGATGAGCTGAGATTATATCAACATAATAGAACCCATCTCCATCAAATACTTTATAGAAACAACTTAATTGAAGGATGTGATCATAATCTCTTATATCAAAGCCATTTATTTACACCTTACTTCATTGTACACCCACTTATCACATGCTTCTTCACAAGATCTATGGTTTAAAGTACAATCTATTAATGATCTTTCTAGGTATTTATATTACAAGTTCCAGTTCCTGTGGCAGTAGAGTACCTGGCTGGAAATCAGAGTGAGTGAAGCCAATGCTACTGCTGGATTAGCCCATTGGTTTTTTTCCTCAGGTAGAACAAACCCACAGGATGAATGAGGAGCTTGCCAAGCTTAAGAATTTAGCCAAGACAGAGCAGTTAGACACCATGGTTCAGACTCCGCAAAATCCTATCTATAAATCATTTGGCCTGATTCATCTTCCTCCCTCCCTCCTCCCCTCTCTCTCATGTTTTCATTTGGATTGCTGTAACAGTTTTATAGGGTTATGGACGGACTTTGAATACCATATATAACTTGTTCCAACCAAACTTTTATAATAAAAATCTCAAATGATCCTAGAGTCACACTAGATTTCTTAAACAAACAAACTGGGAACAGCTCAAGCTCGGCTTGGTCATTAAATGAGCCTAGTATTCTTTGCACCTCTAAGTCTCGCTTTGCATCACTAAAATTTATTCTCAATAAAGTGATTGGTATTAACAGTAGAAAGCACCTATCAGTCCATTAACTGGTTTAATTAGTTCAACTGGTAAATTGCTAAGAACTATTATTGCTTACCAGTGACTGTGTGTTAGAGTCCCTGCCTCTTTATTTTTTTTTATCTCAATAAATTAAATGAAACCCAGAAATACTCTTGCAGTCCTATTGTTTAAATAAAATTAAAAAAAACAATACAATAGAATGCACTTAACTCACAAGTTATGGGACTTCTTGCACTCGTCTTTTTGAATAACATAAAAGCACTTCCCACAATTCTCATGAGAAAAATACGCCAACAAAATTTTGTAAATTTACTTCCCCAAGGTGCAGATAAAAAAAGTCACCTCCACAATTATGTTAAAAAGATTCCCTTCACAGGGTGCAGTGGGGGTGTCACTGTTGATAAAAGCAAAGACACCGACAACATTTATCATCAAGCATCCTATAGAGACAAGCTAGACTGCTATAGCACAGATCATTCAGTTAAAAAGCAAAACAAATGGTGCACCATTTCAATTTCACTGAACAGCAATTCCAAATATGACTGGCTAACAACATAAAAAACCGACAAGTTAGCCAGAAAATCAACAAACTACCTAATAGATTCTTGATTTCAGCTACAAAACTTTGGCTAAGCTTCCAAAATAGGACTAACAGATGCTCAAGCAAATCAAATAAGAGAAAAAAGAACAAGAATATAAGGAACCTCTAAGCACTCTTCTCTTAGCAGCAGTTGCAGCAGCCTGTCGTCTGAGCCGTCATGTTCTCCTCGCGGCAATAAGACCAACCTTCTGTCCGGGAGGGGCATTGCGGCGGACAGTTGATGCATGCCCAATGCGCTGGTGGTTTCCTCCTCCATGATGTTGTTCCACAGAATTCATGGCAACAACACGAACCTTCAGCCAGCAGTTCATCTTCACACGGAATTTATGGTAGGCATTCCCAGCCTTGAGAAGGGGCTTCTCTGTTCTACCTCCACCAGAGCAACTTGTCCAATCATTGCATGACAACCACTTGGCACGACCTTCTTTGCACCAGATGGAAGCTTGATCCTGCAAGGATGTCAGAAAGTAGTGCTGTCAAACTCCGAGGCAGCACATCTTTTATGGCCTCGCCGAGCAATGTTCTACTAGTCATTCATGTGTTGCTTCCTATTATTTTAAAATACCCTCTCTTACATTTCAGAATAACCTAACTACTTAAACTGCCAGGACTGCAACTGTAATAACTATTCGTCCATGCATATGCAATTAGGAAAGAAAAACTCATGCCATTTATATAACTCTACATGCAACTTAAAATAATGGAAGGACTAACAATATGGGGGCCAGCATGCCCATTAAACAGATATAGACAAACAAATCATGCAAAGATCGAAATGAAAACAAAGATATTTATTTCTGAAAAGATTCTCCATAAATGAGAGATGCTTCTTCAAATTCCTTAACAATATTAATATACATGATTTGTTTTGTGAACTTAAGAAGATTTAATTAAAAATTTAAAAGAGCTGCAAAAGAAAAAACACACAATTGATGCAACTAATTGCAAGCACAGGGAAAATTGAATTACTTGTTCTATTCCAAGCTGCTGATTGCCCCTTTCATCAAAAATTTCCGAAAACAAATTTTGAATCTCATCACCTACAATTCACTCAAAATCTTCAAGAATGAAACACTGATCCACTGATTACAAACCGAGAATACCACAAACACACGTTCGAATGCCATAAGCTTATATAGCAGCAAATTCATGAAATTCTTTTCCCTACCCACTTACCAATGCTGCATAATCAGAGGTGTGCATCAGCACTTCCTACAACACTGATACTACTACATCACATCACCAGGAAACTACACTGATGACATTAAACATTGCGACTTTTTTCACCAAACTAGCCTTAGATAACGCCAGCTAAAATACCATCCTGAAATTCATCCAGCTATAAAAATCACCAAACTAGCCATAGATAACACCATCCTCACATCAACAAAATAAGCATCAATATAACCCTAATAACAATCAACTACCAAATTCAGCTATCCTTTAGGATTTAACTCTGCATCAAAACAGTACACGTCAAGTTTTTGTCAAACCAATACCATCCCCATGACATCACTAACATCACCAAAATGAGAACATATGCACGAGATTCAGAGATAAATTTATACGTACATTGATACAAACAAGATATAATGATTCAATATAAATCATAAAACATCAAAATAATCACCAGAGGGAGAAAGACCTAATATTTTTCCCTATTCCAGCTTCAATGAAGGTACGAGCTGATAAAGATACCATTTTCCCCACTAAAAGGAGCAGACTCTGCCATCAGATCAAGGGAAAAATGAAAACCAAATAGATCGTACCTTTCGAACTCAGGAAGAGATCAGATCGCGTCCAAACCCCTAGATATGGTACAGAAACCGGACCTGGTGGTGCCGTTGTCGGGGTTGTGGCTGATAACTATGGCGTAGTCGCCGGAGGAGCGGGCGAGGACGCCGCGATCGCCGACGTGGTGTTCGACGTTGCAAGCGACGGCACCCTCTGGGATGGAACGGAGCGGCAGCACGTTGCCGACCATGAGGGAGGCCTTGCGGCCGCAATAGACGAACTGACCGGTGTACATGCCCTCGGCGGCGATGAAGAGCTCCTTCTGTTGCTTGTAACGGAAGGGATGGCGGAAGGTGACGCAGGCGAGGGGGGCTTTGCGGCCGGGGTCGTGGATGATATCGGTGACGACACCCTTAAGGTAGCCATTGCGCTCGCCTCAGTCGAGGCTGCAGAAGCGGGCCGGGCCCTTGCGGTGGTGGGTATTCCGCTCCCATACCCACCAGGCCACCACCTTCCTCTGGGCTCGGATCACGCGCCCCATGGCGGCGGCGGCGGGCGGCGGAGAGCGGCGGCGAGGAGGGAGGCGGAGGGACGGAGGTATGGTTTGGGGTTTCACGAGGGCATCTACATGGCAGGGACGAGCTGAAGAAAAATGGGGTATCAAGAGTCGTGATGTACTATCTGGACCGTTGGATTGATGGAGAGCATGGTAGAGGTCAGGAGGGCCAAGATCTCATGTTACCTTGCCAGATATTTTTTGAAAAAATATGTTATAAACTATAATTTTTTTATTGACTGAATATTACATATTTGTCCATAGCCTCTATTTTAGTAGAAATTTAACTATAATCAAATTATTTTTTTTTAGTATAATAGCGGTTCACATCCGATGGGTGTAAATGCGGCCAATAGAATTAGAAAAGAAAAAATCATATAGTGAAGTAGGACTAACACGTGGTCCATCCAAATAAAATCTCTAGAGTGATGGGCCGTGTAGGAGGCTATCTAATCAGCAGCGCTGTTCGTCTTTCTATAAACGTATGATGTCTTCGAAAGAGTATTGTGGTCTAAAAGACAAATATTTTTTGAAGAAATATGTAATACTGCATGGATAATTTCTGCTACCTGTGCTCAAGTCCGCTCCATAGACCTTTAACAGTTTGGGACATCTGAAGTCCCTATACTGCTTCGGCAGCTCTACACAAGGTATTCTTTATCTGGGAGCTCCTACCCCCAAACTTCCTCAAGATCAATTTTGATGGCTTAGTTTCAGATGGAGGTAAGAGAGGAGGGGCCGAATTTGTCATAGGGGCTCGAGCTCTAGTGCGGTGGCAGCAGAGGGTTGTCAAATTTTCGATACCTCGGTTTCTGGTGCAGACCTGCGGGCGGCCTAGATGGGCATGTGTTATGCGCGGCAGGTGCTTCAAGCGAGTTTAGTTCTATTAGAGGGTGATTTGGCTACGGTGATCGTTGGGTCGTAGGGGCCCGAGCAGTGACAGAGGAGTTTATGCCCTGTTTCGCGACATTTGGATGATGATAAGAGAGGGCGTTACATTTCGGGCTATACATATATATTGTGAGACTAACGAGGCGGCGGACTGGAACCGCATATGTAGCGAGCCATTCAGAAGGCACCCTATAGGTTGGGGAGGGAGAAATGCCTGGAGCACTTCAGGATCTTTTTGTTTTCCGATTTTATTGGATGTAAGCATACCCGTGATGTATGAAATGCTCGCTTTAGCCCCAAAAAAAAATAATTTAATAAACTATAAGTTTTTTATTTACTAAATATTACATATTTATCCCTACCCTCTATTTTAGTAGAAATTGAACAACTAAGCAAATTATTAAAGGCAAACATTTTGGCTACTTTTTAGAATACGCCTTCTAATAGGTAGAAATCCGGGTCTCAGGTCCATGTTCGGGGTCCTATACTCCTATTAGCTGGCTCAAAATTTCTTATAGAGAGAGAGAGAGCGAGACCCATCTAACTAGAGGAATTCATTCCCCTCAGATTTATTCGGTCGGCTGCGACCGGCTCCCGTGGTGCGAGAGGCGAGAGAGACAGGGAGGCGAGAGGCGAGGTCCTTCATGACGCTCGGAGGTTCCGGTGGATCCAGCGTCGTTGGTGAGAGTTTTTCTCCCGTCGAAATCTTGCTCCTAATTAGGGCTTTCATCTGGATCTCGTCGGATTTCTTATCAGTTTCTTGTATTGTTATTCTTGCTTGTTGTGATGAACGATCGTGTCTGTTTCTTGGTCTAGATGTTAAAGCGGTATCGGTGCAGATCCATCCATGAAATTTGAGAAAAGGGCAGAAATTAATGCGATTTTTTCAAAGAATTATTGAATTAAAGCGTAACAATTCCGTGGTTTAAATTGTTTCTTTGATAAGTCTGGAATCGGTGCTTATTTTATGCATTAGTTTAAGAACCGGTAGAGGTTTCATGTACGGCTTATGTGTATTATAATCTAGCTTGATTTCCATGAGTAGCGTAGCTTGGGATTAGTGTATTTGGCTTATTGATTCTGTTATTGTTGAAGAGGAGTGAAAATAGCAATGCATGCCATAAACTGATGAATGAGAAGAAAGAAGTTAGTTTTGAGGCTTGCAAAAAAGATTGTTAGCATAGGATACATATCAGCAGTCTGTTCAAATATGCAATGAAATTTAGAAGTGGCATTTGAGATATGTTTGAAAAGATTTTTACTTTGGGATAAATTTTTACCTCTAATGGTGAGGTAGGATATTGGCAATCTGCTCAAAGATGCAGAAAGAATATACACATTGGTGGATTGTTTTTGCTTTGTTTGCACATGTAAGACTGTTGTATGCAACATCTATAGCTTTCTCTAGAAAAAGCAAGAAGGGAACTGTGAACATGTCTCCATTAGATTAGAGTATGCGATCTGTATTAAGAGGATTTCTCAACTTCATATCTATATCTGTTTGAGACAAATATCTATAGAAATTTAAGCATTTATTTAATGTCTATATCTAAGACTGTATTTGCTAATTAAATTCAAATCTGATATGTCTATTTTAATATTCGATCCATATCCAATCCATTTTCAGCCCTAAGTAGATGTGTTAGAGTTTACATGAGAGACAACTCAGAATATTCCTTGATAAGTTTTAGCAAAACACCCTTGTCACCTTCATGAATTTCCTTTGATATGGCCAAGCTTTAGTTGATACTTCAAACTGATACGAGACATCTCAGCCACTATATAATCAATCCTATATTGTCATTCTCTTTGCTATTTGATGTATGAAACTTATCTGGCTTGGAAGAGTTCTAATCTATGTTTCTCATGATCATGTGAAAAGAAAAGAAATCAGTCTTAAGATTGTTGGAAGGAGTGTTACTCAGCAATAAATGGCAAATGGTCTTAAGTGTAGCATGCAAAAATCTGGTCAAGACGAAGGGCAAATTGATGTTTGAGGTGCATTATAGAAAAACCTTCCTTATATGGATCTTGGCTCTTGAAAGATATAGCCAGGTAATTAACAGTCCACCTGCAATATGCTCTGAATTTTTTTCTCTTCTGAGAAGGACCTTGATGTGCACGTAATTATGGATAGTTTGGTTAACCATTTGCCCAAAGAAACAGAAGGAAGGAAAAATAGTGGCAGACCACAATGCCTTTAGTTTTGATTGGGCCAATGGTAACTCTTGGGTTTGAACTTGTGAGGTTGTCCATCTTGCTAAAACTCTCTTTACAAGCCTATACTGGAAACTAAAACTGCTACCTTTGCTTCCTCATAATTTCGTTGACATAGTCTCCATTTGATGTTTATGGTGTGCAGTAGTGGGTCATTGTAGTTGTTTAAACAGAAAGTGAACAGTTTACAAAGAGATACAGGATGATATCTGGTAAAGAAGATAATGGCGGGCTTTGAATTTATATCCAATTGCACAGCAAAAGGCTGACATGCACATGCAACACCTGCTCTTAGAACCCTATCTGGTGGGTGCAGGGAAAAAGAAAAGGCCTTAGTTCTTAGATTCCAATTGTCGTATATAAAGGTCCTCTTTTGGACTAAATTATGAGGAAACCTTGTTTCCATCTAAAAATTATTATTGGAATTACCATCCAAAATAGAACCCGGATGCAAAAGAAAATTTCAAATGCTGGCCAACTCAAGTTGCTAATCATATATAGGTAACTTTTGAAATGTCAAAAGAATATCAGTATTATAATTTTTGTGCATTGCAGTATAAACTATTCAAATTGTTTTTTTATTAAACTTCAGCTGAAATTGGTCACCTGAACATTTTTTTGGATGATCAATCTTTGCATTTTGCATGTAAGCTATGTTATATTAATTCATTGTTCAGATAATGATATGACTTTGACACTTACAACATAAATTCTAGTTGACACTTACAACATAAATTCTAGTTGTCTTTCTTGGATTAAATACAGTAGGAATGTGAAAGACTATGATTGTTAAGAAAGGATTTAAGACCTGGTGCTAGCACCTGCTTTGGCTCTGGGTTGATACAATACCAAGAAGCTACTGTCCCGACACTTGAGATGTGATGGTGTCATGATAATTTACAGAGATGTCTCCAAAGTCCTTTTTTATTTTTCTGTTGTTTAGTGTTTTTTGTGTTTTTTAACTACTTGAAATTATTTTAGCCATTTAAATAGGTTTTTAGAGCTTCTTAAATAGTTATTGGTACCAACAAATTCTTTCTTGTAGTTTTTTATTTTTATTTTCTTCACTTTGTAACTATCATGGTCTGCCGTACCAGTCCATAGGGGGCGTACTAATACCATACTGGAAGAAAACCAGTATGAAACTTAACTTCAAGTTAGTACAAGCTCCGTACCGAGATGTAGCAAACTGTACTGAGGCGCATCAAGGTATATCGAGGTGCATATTGGCCTGTACCGACTTATATCGAGACGTACCGAAATAAAAATTGAGAAAAATTGCTAGAAAGCTATTTTAGTATAGGGGTGTATCATACCGTACCGAGCTGAATCGAACGGATAAGGTATCGATATGGTACCCGATACCGAGATTGCGGACCTTGGTAACTATTATTGTTTTTAATGATTTTTTAATATATCTTTTAGTCTATTGGATTTGCAACAACTCTAGCATACAGGAGGCCAGATATAGACATATCCTCTCCCTTCTTCCTCTCCTTTCTCTCGTATTCCCCCTTCCCCTGTCTCTCTCTTCTCTTCCTCTTTAAGCTATCTCCCATGACTGAACCGGCAAGAGAAAAGAAAGCTAAAAGGGGCTCTCTTTTCCTGTGCACAGGACTTGGCTATCCTGGCTGGTACCGAGCAACCCCAGCTAGCGAACCCTTTTGTCCCGATCAGTACCAATTGAGATGGTCTAGACATCCCGGTTCACGAGCAAACAAGTGTCTGGGAGGTGTCTCATGTACCTTTCTTAGTGGAATGGTATGTAGGTATGGTACCAACAGGACATAGCAGTACTTTCAGGATGGAATCCTTGTCATTAAGGTCCTTCTAGTCTTTTACCAAATGAAATAAGTTTTTTTTTCCTGCCTTTTCAGGCCAGTTAAAGCAATTGCTTGTGAATGTTTGGTGGAATCATATAAAACCTCTGTGGAAATGTTCACGCCTAAGCTCTGTTAAACTCTATTTATATAGATTCTCGAAGGAAGATTTTGTAAGCATGGAGCCCACCTATTAAACAGATCATAATCTAATGAATTTAAGAAACCCACCTAAATAAACTTGACTATAATCATAATTACTATGATATGTCTTAACTCAGTTATCTGGGGGATTATCCTACAGAACGTGATTCTTTTACAACTATATGCCACCTTGGCGTATATCCTCTAGCGAAACTTGGGACTTCATCAGACGAGCTACTCAAAATTAAAAAGAACCAAATATCTAGAAAACCATTTAAGTAGATTTTTTTTGTCTCTTTAATTAGCGCAAGGAATAAGAAAAATGACTAAATTCATTTCTTTTTTGATGAAGAATTAAAATCTGTTATTTTTTAATTTCTTATCTGTCAATGAATAAGTGATATTTTCCTTTTGCATGTCGCTGATTTTTAGACTGAATAAGATTTTGTAACTCTGCATCCATGTCTACCTGCTGTTTCTAGTACTAGTTTAGAGGATGGCATCACATTGCTGTTTGACATTGAAGAATAAAGTCATGTAAGATGAAGGCATGATAGGCTTCACCCCTGTAGCAAACATTTCACAGTCAACTCTAGGGTTTCTTGATATCTTAATAGGCATAGAGAGGTACCTCCTGCTTCTTCTTTTGAATTTAAGTAGGTTGACTATTGATTAATATCTTGAAATAATGTACACTATCAGCTTCTGATTTGAGTAATTCTAAATTGGGTGACAGTATTGTTGGTATTCTTTGCTACTAAAAGTGTTTGTGCTGCAATGAATGTGAGCGAATCATAGATGGCTCTGAAGAAACAAAATCTCTGCTCCTTGCTACTTTGGTTTCCTTCTTTAAGTAGGGATTCTTGAGACCTGTGGAGAACATGAAAAAACAAAATTTTGCATGACGGCTTTGGTCCATCGATATGTGGCAGACATGAAGCCTTTTGCATTATACTAGAACCTCGCATATGCGGTGCACATGAAAGGCTGCATGGGGAGATGAGTTTTCTAAGGATATCCAGAGATTGGGTCCCACATGATGGCCTGCCTCAGCAAGAGAAACAGGGCAGTTTGGAAATACTTGAAAGTTGAGTGAAACTGTGGGTGGAGTCACTGCCCCCGGAGTTTGCATTCAATATAGAATATTAGACATCAAGTTCATAATCATTTTCTCTCTCTATTGGAAGAAATGTATTCCTGTCTTGTAATTTGTGCTTCAAGATTTTTATGTGAATGTTTTGGATTTCTATACAAGGTGGAGTACTATACCACTTGAATACCTGGTTAAGAGAAACCATCATTCTGCGAAAATGCTAATTCATTGTTCCATGGCAGTTCCTCGGAACTTCAGATTGCTGGAAGAGCTTGAACGAGGAGAAAAGGGCATTGGAGATGGAACTGTTAGTTATGGTATGGATGATGGAGATGACATCTACATGCGCTCCTGGACAGGCACAATAATTGGCCCTCATAATGTGAGTTATTTTTGTAGTTACATCTCAATCATCTTGTGGTTCCTGTTATCATCTCCAACATTAGTACTGTTTTGCAGTCTATTCACGAGGGACGCATATATCAGCTAAAGTTGTTCTGTGACAAGGACTATCCGGAGAAAGCCCCCAGTGTTCGATTCCACTCACGAATAAACATGACTTGTGTTAATCATGAGACAGGAGTGGTCTCTCTCTCTCTCTCTCAATCTCTCTCTCTCTCTCCGTGTGTGCGTGCGTGTGTGGTGTTAATCCTTAGACAGGAGTGGTATATATATCTCTCTCTCTCTCTGTGCGTGTGTGCTTGCGCACATGTGACATGCAAAGATATGTGTTTTGCATTGGGTTTTGAATCTTCTATGTGGTTTAGGCATCAATATGGGTCTCTGAGGCTGATGTTTGGTTGAACTGAGTGCAGGTAGAGCCGAAAAAATTTGGCCTTCTGGCAAATTGGCGACGCGAATACACAATGGAAGACATATTAACACAGCTTAAGAAAGAAATGGCAGCATCACATAACCGGAAACTAGTCCAGCCCCCTGAAGGTACTTTCTTCTAGGTTGATTGATGTGAAAGTATCATCATCTGATGGAGTGGACATTGTGAATTTATTAATCAACCAAAAATCTTACGAAGTGCTGGAGGTGGAAGTTTGCAAATTATATCTAGCTGGCGCAGCTGTGCATTGCTCGCACTGATGGTAAAAGGAGTACCTTCAACAGACATGAAGAAATTAATGTTCACAGTGCCTGTTTTGGTACCTTACTGTTCTTTGTGCTACAAACAATGAAACTATGCGCTTGGAATTTAGATTGTATGGATTGACCATATGATTAAATATGTTAATTGAAATCAGAATTTGATCTACTTCCCTGCACTCTATTTATATATGCCCAGAAGTAGCACTATTGTTGCTCGTGTAGTCGAGCAGCTGTTAAATTGTTAAATGGCGAAGTCCATAAACCATAATAACAGTATTCATGCAAGTAAATACTTCATATTTGAGTTCATGAGCGGAATGGAGAGCAGTCTGCTGTCAAATATCTCTAGTATGCTGCCTGCTACTCCAACTTCTCGAGCTTCCCCTGTATCATCTGAAGTGACCCCAAGTCAGAACTAAACCTGCTTCAGAAGCTGAACTTATGCCCTCTTATTTTTGTTTCTTGAAAAGAAAAGAAAGGAAACTCATTTTTACCATAAATTATGTACATCTGAATTTTTGAAAGTGTCACCTATGAAACCTAGAATCTTTAGTTGCTAAATAGAGGTGTGTTATTTGTTTGCTTACTTATTCTATCACTTTCTCTCTCTTTCTCTCTTGCAATATAGATAATGAATATTATCTATATAGATAATATAGAACTTATGCCCTCTTATTCTATCACTTTCTCTCTCTTTCTCTCTTTCTATATAGATAATGAATATTATGTATCTTATATGTAGGCATTTGTCTATGCATATGGCGCCATTAATATCACATTCCTGACTCATGCTATTTGAGTGTGATATGAGTTTAGACTATGCTGTATGTTTTGATCAGGATAAGACTCACCATCAGCGACAGAACTAATACAGAATTAGATGTTGCCGTATACTATGGAAGTATAAATCTGGAGTGTGTGTTTTGCACTGCAGAGAGTGATACAGTTTTGGATGACCGCCACATCATCCAATCATGAAGATGAAGGGCTCTGAAATAGGATATATAATGCACCAATTGCTTTATTTGGACTGTTGAAACTAGGTATATATATTTAAAACAAAAGAGAAGAAAGTTAGACCCAAAGGATAAGGCAGCTAAGGGTGCAAAGAGCATGAATGCACCTCAGCAAAAAGTGATTGCGCGCCATTGCATTTTCTTAGTTCCTGCTATTTTCTTAGTTCAGCTGTCAAGATATATCATATCTCCTCCTTTCCCTTTGTCTTTTCCAAATGACAAGAAATGTACTAGATTTTCAGTCTAGTCCGTGTTCTCTGTTAATCAAAGAAAGCAGCCATTGCATTATACCGACAGCTTCATTAGAGGGTATCCAAAAAAACCCCAAGACATGTAACCATTATTTTTCCAAAATATTGGGAAGTTCACAAGTTAGGCATGACCTTCCATTAACCAATTGACCCCCAGATAATTGATCAATATATAATTATTCCATCATTCACCATTTTACGATTTATTCATGAATTATGTCTGATTAATAATAAGGATTATTCGTGGCTTGCAGCTGACAGGTGGTGTTGGTGATTTGCCATGGCCTATAATTGTTGCCTCTATCAAACTTCCAATGAACTTATTAGTAGCCTTTTGTTATTTATTTTTCTTAATGCCTTCTATTATGCCTATTAGTCTATTAGCTGAGCTTTTTTTCACCTTGTGGCAAACTATACTTAATTTCCTTCTCTCTCTCTCTCTCTCTCTCTCTCTCTCTCTCTCTCTCTCTCTCTCTCTCTCTCTTTTTTAATAATTATGCTGTTTGTTTACCCCCATAGTACATACGAATCTGATCACCGAGTTCTATGACTCTACTTCAAATCTGATTAGCAACTACTACTTGTGCAGATAGGTTTCCAAGGAGATGGGCTAAAATCTTCCTTTTGGATTAGATCAGGTGCTAATGTTAACCATGGCATCATAGCTGTTGTTAGACAAAATGGAAAATCAAAGCAAACTTGCTTCTTTAAGCTATCCTTTTATCTGACCTCCTCAAGGATGGGTGGCTGACCTCCTCGAGGATGGGATGGCTGATCATAGGGCAATTGGAGTCACTTGCAATCAACAAATAACTCCTTCCAACCTTGATTCACAAACTCAATTTTGTTTTCCGAAAAATCTCTGCACCATGAACAGAATATTCACAATGCTTTTTTATTTTTATTTTGTTTCGAAAATATAGTGGTTATTTACCACCACTCATGCTTGATCTCGAGACCACACTTGGAGAGACGGATGCTCGCTAGCAAGGCCATTAGTTGATAGCTAGGATACTAACAATTCATAATAATGTTCTTTCTAAAACCTTCCAAAAATCAATGTATCATCTGAGCACAAAACCATGAACACAAAAATGTCAAAACCAAATCTATGTACACAATAATGTTTGTTTTATATACATGAGCTAGGGATTTTAAAAAATAGCCATTAGAGGGAAAAAAATGAGCAAAATATAATTTAATTTAAGGAATCATTCTCGCAATTCTCATCATCATTAACGTTGCTAATAGGGACAAGTATATAATGAACACTACATATTTCCTTATGACTAAGTATGAATATGATTAATTTTTTTTTTTTTGGGAAATAAGGTGAGGGTGCCTCCTTCATATTTGAATTTTCAGACCTCTTCAACGTGGAGTGGGATGCTAATATATTAAGGTTGGCATATGAAAATGACATAATTCAATTCAAGCAATCATTTAGGTTTTTTTTTTATTTATTTTTTTTTACAAAATTCACATCCAAACTTTTAATGAAAGTCTCAAACATTCTTTGGAAAGTAGGAGATGAATATAATATAATTTATATATATATGAGATGGACTTCGTTCCTCTCAAGAGAAGAGGATATCTACTTTCAGCTACAAAATCATAATGAGGTAATCAAATCAAAGATCAACATATAGATCATGATCTATAGTTTTAATAGTTGCCTAAAAATTAAAAACCACATATTGATGGTCTCTAATTTATGCATCATGTAAAATATAAAAATGGATGATTTTTATTTTACTAATATAGTAAACTACATGATAAAGCATTCATATTGAGAATCTACCTTTGATCATGATTTATATATGTTAAAACATACATGCATTGAAAATCAATAAATTTAGTGCTTAGATCACAACAAAATAATGGTCTATATCATTTTCAATTGTTCACTTTTGTATTCACATGATGCATAGGTTGGAGACCATAAAAATATGTCATTTTTTATCTCTAACAAATTTTGATGGTGTAACTTATGATCAATAATGTAAACCTTTGATTTGGATGGTTATTATTGATTTTGGAGTTGAAAGGAGTAGTTAACCTTTCCTACCCTCTACTCTCAACATGAACAAAGTCTTCTATCTCTTATAAATATTAGCTGTACATGAGCATGTGAAATGAATCTTTGAATAATGATTGAGTTGGAAATCATTAGTTGATTATTTTGATCATCTCAATTTTGAGTCAGCTATATATCAGTCTAATGAGCACTTGTTAAATATACTATGCATAAATAGATGTCTTTGTTGATTGAAAAGTTGAAATAGAACGAATGGTTTAAGAGTCGTTACTTCTTGTTAACTTATCTCATTCAAGGTGAACCAATATTTAGAGGTAATAACTGTACAATATCAACATAGTATCATTATATTTCATACTTTTTTACTAAATTGCTAAAACTAATTGCTTAAGTGATAATTAATTTTATATTTATCGTATTGGCTATATATTCTGATTTCTCACAGCAAAAAAGGGTTAGCTTCTGTAGTAATTACATGATTTATCCACTGTTCTTCCCTCATACTCTCCTTCACCTCTAACAAAATTACATTATTTATCCTCCTTCATCCACTCCCTCTCTCTTTCTTCCTTTTTAAATGAAAATGGACTATGCATTCATTTTGGTTAAATGAAATTAAAATAAAGTTTATTTTTTCTGAAATTGGTGATGAAGACTAGCCAAAGATGCATATCGAATGATGCATGTATTATAAATCTGTAATTCAGTTTTCATTTGATATTTGCACGAGTCGAAAAGACTTAAATATATAAACCAACATAATCATTTTCCACTTTTGGTCTCTTACTATCATTTTTATCCCCAAGTTATTAGTTTCTCATCGTCACTAATGTTTTTGTCACACTATACAATATTATTTATTACTCAGCAGTATGTTTTTTCAAATATTAAATTTAAGAATGTTCATGTCCCATGTTTGATGCGGATGTTAAAGCATCATGGCTTTCATATTACATTGTAAATGGATCCATGATGTTAGAGTGTGAAGAAATTTGTTTTGGACTCCACTTAAGCCTATTCCTTGGCTTGAGGTAATTGGAGCCGGCTTTAGGCTCGAATTAGTTGTGCCGAGTATTAGATGCACTAATCATAGGCTATGGATTCAACAATGCGGGCTAAGGTCGAGTCAGTATAGTACTCGCGTAATCCAATCTAATTATGCATTCCTAAGCTTTGCCACAATTCAACCATATGGATTATATGCAAACCAAAAGAAATTAATGCTTGGGTGATATGCTATTATTTTACAAACATGTAGTTACAATAATGTGCTAACTTTTGGGTTGTAGAAAAAAAAAAGCCCTATGAAGTTCTTTTTCTTTTTCTTCCCATAAGACTTAGGCTGAGCGATGTTTTGTTGATATTGGGCCATTCTTAAATGGATGGCGTAATCTATGAATCTTACATGATTTTTAGCCCAATTTCAGAGAGATATCCAAACATGCCCTAAGTTTAAATCACCACCAAGCAGTTTTTATTTTTTTAACATAAAAATTGATTTGCTCGGTTTAGTCCGACTTACACCGGTTCATATACAACTGCAGTCCAGTTACAAAACCAGACCTAACCGTGCTGGTTCACTAGTCTCTTGATACAACCGATCAATTCGGTCCAGTGAAAGTAACTTTGGTGGTGCTAACAAACTACTTCAGCATGTATTTCAAAAAAGAAGCGGAACAAGTCCAAATTATAAAAACTTTGTTTACGAACTTACAAAATTAAGGAGAGACAAATGCACTTCAACAAAATTATTCGACGGTCTTCTACCAAGAAACAAAATCATTAGCAGTCTATGAACACACTAAAGTAATCGTCCATCATACAACCAAAGTGTTAGCAAGCACTTATTCCCTTTGGATGCACAAATGATTGCCAAATATCATCATGGCGAGGCACGTAGGAATCGCCGGTAGGTCGGCGGACCGGGGAATAATTAACAAGGCAATTCTCAGAAGAATATTACCAAAGCATGGAGGATTTGGTATATACTCATCATCAGCTGCAAACCTTCCACTTGGTAGATAGAGAGATACAGACAGAGAGATAATGGCCCTAGAGGTCTCCCTTTTGTTTATATGCTTTGGTTGGTGGATGATGCTCTTGTGCATGTGGGGTTTGCTTAAATATTTACAGAGGGAAGAAGCAACCAAAGAGATGGACAAACTCCCCGCTTATTCCGGCCACATAACATGCTCTTTCTCTTTGCTTTCTACTGCAATGGAGCAAAGTGGTATGTCCGGCCACCAAGTACGTACTTGTGGATTTATTTGTGGAGATATGTGTTTAAAGGACAACAGTGCGAGAATCTTTGTTTTTAGGTACTTTTCTGATTTGAAGTTTGAACCACCTTCGGATCCCCCCGGTCTCACCTGCCCACCCACCATTTAGAGGTCATCTCAATACCCAAACTATTGTTTCATGAAGCCAATGATCTTGACAGCATCCATGGTTATTTTTATTAGCTACTTGAATTTATATTTCTAAACTGATCTCTTTAATGAAGAGCAAGTTATCTTCGAATTTGGTGCGAATTTATATTATAAGGTTAAAGCTAAGATGCATTCTTAGAAATTCTTGTATTTTGTTGGATCATGTACCATACCGAAATGCTATAGAAGATTGGAAGAGAAAAATAAATTTAATTGGTACTTGATAAGAAGTTTGATGTTATGATCCCTCTTGATCATGTTGCATGCAACCTAATTTCGAAACCGATAAGAAAGTGATGCAGCCTTCATGGCACCAAATGCTTAGCCTTTAAGCGTATGTATTCCAATCTATGTAGCAGTCCATTTTATTAAGCTTACTCATTGTATGTCCATTAAATAAAATAGTGAACATTATGTCCATTCAAGTCTACAACTTGTACCAAGGATTAATGCTCGTTGGACTTGAAATCCAGGTTTCACATGGTAATGCGTTGCTTCTCGTTCTAGGATTGCAACATCCTGACATGACATGACATGACACAAGATGAGAAAAGCCAAATTAGAGAACATGTGGAGGAACATATCAATTCAGCCGGCTCTTGTAATATAACTTTATCTCAATTCTGAAGGCATGACCGTAGGGCTGGCAAAAGAGCATGCTGCCAAGCTGTTCACAGCTCCTATTTGATTCCAAATTTGGCTCAAATTCTGCTTTTTGATTAAAAAATGAGACGAGCTAAAACTAGCCTTAGGTTATTAAGCTTGGTTTGAATTAGCTTGGAAGACCAATATATAAATAATTATATATGATATTATTTTTAATTACTATTATTTATATCTATATAATTATTTTTTATAATCATAAATTAATATATAAGGTATTTTGGATATAAAGTTAAAATTATATCGAGATCTATTTGAGATCATTGCATTCTGCTAGGTGATTTGGAAAGAGAGGAATAGACAGATTTTTTGGTTAGAGATCGAACCTCGGTTAGCCTTGTTGCATTAGATTTTTTGGATTGGATACCTTTTAATCCTAGAAGACTTAATGGTTTCTCCAAGTTTAGCAACTTATTGGAGGCACTAAATTCTTCATATTTGTACTCATTTATTTCTTCTTAGATTGAATAAATTGGGATGGGATCCCCCTCCCTTTCTTTCGAAGGAAATAACTATGAGATTAAATATCATCAGGATTATTATTTTAGATAATATGCAGGAAAAAAAATCTCAACTGTTCTCAACCTCTCACTAATAGCTCAAAAACAAATGGCTCAAGCTCAGCTTGATCATAAAACAAGTCGAGCTCGAGCTAAGCCTGGTTTAGCTTGTGTTCGACACTAGCTATACGTCTCTTTACGTTGTTTCTAAAAAAACACTTTCTAGGAGAAACTTAGTAACGAGATTGATGTGTATACACATATCTAGAAAAAAAATTAGCTTAAAGGGTCCCACTCTATGGCTAACCCCAATAAAACTAATCTAAGCTTTAAGTTCTCAACAAAAGAGTTTTAAAAGAAGAAAATTAAATCCTAAACTATGACAAGAGTAACAAACCTAGATGGTTTCACTGACAGTTGAATACTTTATCCAGTGCATCTGCTTTCATGCACACTTTAATAAATGGTTGGAAGATAGGAGGAAGTTATTTGCAAAAGCTGGGAAAGCAGGCAATGATACTGGTGGGCGGCAGAACAACTAAGTCACAGCAGTATCTCTTTGGAATGCAAGCTTTTCTCCATCCCTTCTTCTATCTTTTCTATTTATTTAGTTGCAGATATGCTGATAGCTAGATAACCAGTTGCTCCTTTCTACCTTCTTTTATATATACATGGAAGTAGATAAGTTGAAGTTGGAACAAGTTGGCAATCATGAGGACTAAACCGTGGGCAATAGGGCATCCCTCTCCGGCTTCTCCAATTAAGGGTTCCAAGCTTGGACTGTGGTATATATTATTAGTGCTTGCTTCCATGTTCCATCTCCTGAGCTCAGTGCTCATGGCTTGATTCCATTCAAACCTCCAACTTGGCCTTGATTCATGAATCATGAAGCTGTCCAAAGAAACAAATCTACCTCTCATCTGCTGATAGATCTTCTCTCATGAATCCTTCATATGCTGCGATCCCGAACATTCGATGCAATGTATATGCAGTGGCTCATGGTTATCTGTTAAGGGAGGAGCAGGGAAACCTTGCTTCAACTCAAACAATTTAATATTCAGTGGCATTTTTTTTTTGGACATGTCTTCTTATTTCCAGGTACACTGTTGCAGTAAAAGAAGCACATGATCAAGCCACAAGCTTTCCATTGGGTGGTTGCAAAAAGAAATGCCTAGGTTCAAAGTTGGTATGCATATTGTACTTAAATATCTGGAATATTTATGGTAAGATTCAAGTGGTTAATACAAGTTGTTCATGATAGTAAAGCATATACCCTACATGGCAATAAATTGTTCATGTTTAGAAGCATTTTTTATATATAAAGAAAAAGAGAGTATTGTGAACAAACAGGCAGATTTTGCGTGTGCTTCTGAACATATGTCCAATTAATGGGATCAGAAATGGCATGATCTTGAGCATTTAATCCAAGAGATGATGCTATGTATCTAGTAGCCACAGGCAGATGTACTTTATTTCTTTAAGCATCTAGTTGCAGTTTAAAAATGCCATCAGACATCACAGCACTTATTCATTCTTTTGTTGAAGGAAAGTGACACTTTACAAGTTGTGATGGTAATTAGTGATCAGCAAGAGCAATATATGTGATAGAAGTTCTAGAGATAAGATGCAGTGATTTTTGCAACTCTATCAAGAAGTTTTACTACATGAATTTTTATTACATGTAAATTGATAAACATGCTCCACAAAATTTTTGGATGAATTTGGATTTTTCTAACTTTAAATTATGATGTTATTGTTTTTATAGATTTAAAATATTTAAATTTTGAGAATTGAGGTTTTTCCATTTCTAGATTTTTTTGGTGTCAAAAAAGTATAAAAATAGAAAAAAATAAGGTCATAATGAGAGAATAATGTGAATCTGAAAAATATGCTCAAAGCATAAAAAATATACTTTATGAATTTGATATTTTCATAAAATTTTGCTGCTCACCCAAATTTCCTCATTTTGAAATAAATTTCAATGCACCCAAACCTTTTTTTTATTTCCAAAAAAAATAGCTTTAAATAGTTTTGTCTTTTGCACTTAACATCAAATGTGCTTAACTGTGGTAACATATTCTGATCGGATTGAGGAGAAGGAAGAATTTTCTTAACCTGCTCAACTCAAATTTTTCAAAAAAAAAGAGTAGAAGAAGATAGAAGAATTGTGAACACTAGGTTTAAGCCTTCTTCATTTTCATTGATAATCTAAAACCGAGGTATACTGCCTCTATTTATAATGATGAGATCTGTCCTTGTACAATGCAGGTTGAATTTCTCTTTCTAGTTTTAACAAGGCTCTTTTTTCTAAAATAGATATGACTAGTAAAGATAAATTCGAAAAATATAAATTTTTTTAAGAAGTAGATCCCGACTTTTATATCAACTCTATTTTTTGTCACTCAATTTGATTCTTCCTGGATAGGAAGATATATCCGATCAAAGGCGACAATATCAAGTACAACCAAACAAGTAGAGGAGCCTCGCATCAGCTAAAATAAAGAGTTTAACCAAAAAAGAAAAAGAGAAAAGCAAAATAATTAGTTTATGCCCATTCAAAGAATATTTATAATTTTTGAGCTAATTGCGTTCTTCCATATGCAAAACACTAATTTAGGACAAAAGAGAGTAAACATATGTTCTAATAACTGTCATTGAACAAATACAAATGTCAACTACAAGGCTAACCCAAGCAACGCAACATTTTCCTTCCTACTAAATATTATTGAATTGAAGAGGCTAGAAGAAAATGAAGAGTTGGCCCAAACTATTTAAGTACCCCTTTCAAATTGAGTTTATAAGGGAGTGCATCATTTTACATACCATGAGTTAACATTTTACTAATTTTGGATATCTCTCACTGAATTGCAAGCACTTGCATAGCGATTCATTGCTGTCCAACAAGTTGGCATGATGCGCATAAAAGAAAAAACTTCCAAATTGTTTCACTTAATTAATCAAATAAAAATCTAAATAATTCAACAATTAATAACCGCATAAGTGTAAAAACTTATGTTAAAAGTGTGCAATAAATAAACTATCTGATATAAAAAAGTCTAGCCTAATGGGGATGTTTAGTTTTGAGCTTTCAATTACTCGAATACAGTTTATTTTTTTTCTCTTTTTTTTTCAAAAATTATAAACCACGTGAAACACATACGCATAAGCGCAAGTACACAACAAACCTAGAATATATGATGCTAAACTTACTAATATATATAGCTCGTGTCACACATTGTATATATGTACGCATCATGAAATTTGTTATTATATTATATATCATGTTAACGATTCGTATACATTTATCTCCAAGACTGACATAATGGACCTTCCGTATTCAATTTTGGTGTCCGACCCAATTTTACTAATGATTAGGTAGAGTTGTATGATTATTAGATATTACTCGCAACCCTGCTTTGCATTACTCCACAATCTATGCAGTAACAATTTTAATTTTAACATAAATTTTTAAACTCATGCCACAATAGATTTAGGCCTACATTATGCCACGACTCCGCCATCATTGCGAAATATGTAACTACAAGATGTACTGGAGAATGAGTCCACAAAATGTTGCTTCCTTCCACCTAAGGACTAAGAATGGCTATATATAACAACCAAGCCAAACAAAATTTCCCTCATAAGAAGAGAAAATAATCAATTTGGTAAGTAAATTAATCATGAAGCTAGCACTTTTTGCTCTTGATTAAAGCCAAGCATGCCATGTTTACTTGAGTTAGGGAGTCATGGTGGTGGAAGGAAAAGACCTAAAAAAATGGAGAAGATGGTCCAGCTTGCACATGGGTGGGGAATCAAAGGTGGGAATTGTTTATTGGGTTTGGACGGAGGCATCTTGGGGCTCCAACCACCTTTCCAGCACCCACGTGGTGGGTTTCATCTGCGCCGCGCCACACGCTCGCTCTCTCTCGCTCTCTCTCTCTCTGTCAAAAGAATAATATAATAGTGATGCTAGAAAACTTCCAAGAGCCTAAAATTGGGAGTATGATAATTGAATACGAAAGATAAATAGATAGATGTGATTAAAATTAACTATTTACATTTACTGTTATAGTAAATCATCTATTGTTGATTGATTTATGGATGATGAAAATTTGATCTGATTCGTCTGGATCATGATATGAATGGGAGAGATGAACCAATATTGACCTAAAAGTTTACTTAGCCATGAATATGAAAATTACTCAAGTTTTCTTCCTCGTTTTATTAACCCTGGATGGTTGGGCGGTGCTTGAATTTGTGATAATTTAACCTGTGAATAACTAGATATCATATTTAAGTTGCCTAAGACGTGTTGGAATGTAGTTCTAAGTAACAAAAGCTTGAAGATAATTTGACCAATAGTTGAAGATAGAAGAATTGGAAATAATGATGTGACTAGTTTTTTTGGTTAAAAAAACTAGTTGGGTATATACAATTTTCTCACCTATTGGCTTATATATATATATATGTATGTATGTATGTATGTATGTATGTATGTATAAATAGGCTTGTGAATCTAATTTGAGAGGTTGTAGATGCTAGATCGGATCATTAAAAAGAGATTTTAGAAAAAGTGTGTAAATTTTGGAGAAAACTTCACCATGTTACTTTGGAATTTATTTCTTGATATGACATAACCGTTAATTTCTGAAGCGCAAGAAAGGAATAGTAAAACTAGCATTTACGAATTATCAAAGATTTAGTTTTAGCTATAAAATTAACATAATGTTTCAATAAATATTGAGTAGCAACCCTTAACCCTATGTTACAAAAACGTATTCTTACCTACTGCCGATTCATTGTTAAAATAATTCCTCTTCAAATGCATGTCTTGAGACAATTTCAATAAATCATCGAAGACCTAATTTTATCCATAAAATTAGAATGATGTTTCCATAAAAGCTGAGCAGAGATCCTTACCGCTATATCATTATAGAATATTCGTTACAAATTACAAATGAAATGCTGTGTGACATGTCCATTATGAGCATTTCGAAACTAGTTTCAATTTTTTTCTAAAATAATCTCTCTCAAATGCATGCACCATGCCAATTACTACCTATAGCTAACATAAGCATTTAGAACCTACTCCCACTTTTTCTTGGAATAGTTCTCAATTCTCATTCCACTGCTTTCATCGTACCAACGTCCTGCCATAACTAACATCAATATTGAATACAAGATGTATAACTAGTGATTTTTCTTTTTGAGGGATGAAAAGTTGAAAGAGAATAAAGATTTAAGATTTGTCATTTGTATCTCCCTTGCAGCAAGTTCCTCTTAAAATTATTACTGTTATTTCATTTAAGATAAATTTCTTAACATTAATATCTCATCTTTTTCTGTCACACAAATACTAATATTTTAGATATTTGCATTCTTCATTATCTCAAAACATTTTCCAATCTTTTTGATTGAGATAATATCAACTTACCTTTCCTCAACCCTTCCCATTGAGATTGTGTATATAGACTAACTCAGACATTTTATGATAGAAGATATTTCAATTTCCTTGTCTATTGATCAACATTAAGATTTTACTGACAATTATAAAATTCAAATGTAATGGCCCTTGTATGTACTTCTTTTTTTTTTACATTGATAAATCATGACCAACAAGTTATTGACCAGAGACCAAAGCAGATGACTTAGTGCATAACAAAAAAAAGAAAAGCTCATTAATGATTCAAGTTTCATGGCGTTGTAAGCAATGAGCCCTAGTGAGTAGGAGAAGACCAAATGAAGAATTAAAGTAGTAATAGTCTCTAGAGAATCACAACATCTCATCACTAATCTCACTGTTGATAAAGATTTAAAATAACGTAGAGATTGGCCCCTATGGTTAGCTTTCCAATACGTTACCGACAAAGCGAGAGCAAACGACGGCGAGCCCTCGTGAGCCGCACCGCATCATACGACCCGTACTCCATCCCACGCCGAAACGAACCCGCTCGCCAGCTTCACATCCGGTGAGACTAAGCGCGATCCCATGCCCCCGGTTCCAAGAGCCCCCAGGTTTTCAAAAGCCAGCCTATATGACTTCTCAAAACAAAGTCTGAACCGAACTCTTATGTCTCAATTTGTACTTCAAAAAAGCTTGCATGCAAATTAAAGCTTGTATCTCGCCTACATTATTAGGTTTTATGGAGATTTTTTTTTTTTTTTGGCTGCAATGGATGACTCATATAATTATAACACGAATAAATATAGATTATTTTACCATTATTAGTTTATATAATTAGTTTTTGAAATACCTAAAAAATAACAACGCAGAGTTGGATTTGAGTAGGATGGAATGTATCAAATAGGTTTTGGCCATGTTGAAATCACCACTTGTCCCAAAAGTTTAAACTGATAGGATGAGATAGATTTATTTATATATTTTAATTTTCTTATACTCTTTCTCACATGTGGGCCAGATTTTTCTTTAACAGAGTTAAAGAGTGTGGAGATAGAGTTTCAACTCAGCATCTCTGATCTGATACCATGTTGAAATTACTATTTATCCTAAAAGCTTAAGCTGATAGGATGAAATAGATTTTTTAATATATTTTTATTTTTTTACAATATTAAAGTGTTTGAAATGATCTAAAATGAGTTCTTGTTCCAAAAAGAATTAAGGTCAAGAGATACTTATTCGTGGAGAAATTGTTATAGATTATTGGATAGGATTAGATATGAATGGAAGATATAATATTTATCCCAACTTAATCCAATCTAATCCTTTTACCACTCCTGGCCCCCTATCAAATTTTAAAGTTTAAAAGATAGGAAAGGAATGGAGTTTAGGATACCGGAGGAGGCCTCTATCCAAGAATAACAAACAAACGGAGAGTTAAAAGATGGCTATTTTCATACCAGCCGTACCTCTCGATAGCCAATCAACCTCTATTCCAAGAACACAACAAAAGAAAAAGCCTAGAAAATTAATAAATCATTAAAAAATTATTCTTTTTTTTGGTAATTATGACCAAATCCAGGACCATTTCCCTTCCCACCTCCTCTATATATTCCTCTATAGCCCCCTTCTATCTTCCCTCCTCCTCTCTTTCTGCTTCCCAGAACCCAAAGAAAAGAAGAAAGGAAGAGGGAGAAGTGTAGGTTTGTGAGAGAGAGAGAGAGAGAGAGAGAGAGAGAGAGGGAGGGAGGGAAATGGGAAGTGGAGCGGGGACGGGGAAATGCAGCACGATCAGGCACATTGTGAGGCTGCGCCAGATGCTGCGGCGGTGGCGGATGCGGGCGTCGTCAGCGTCGTCGGCGCGGGCGGCGCCGGCGGACGTGCCGGCGGGGCACGTGGCGGTGTGCGTGGGGAGCAGCTCGCGGAGGTTCGTGGTGCGCACGGCGCACCTGAACCACCCCATCTTCCGGCAGCTCCTCCGGCAAGCCGAGGAGGAGTACGGCTTCTCCTCCCTCCCGGGACCCCTCACCCTCCCCTGCGACGAGTCCCTCTTCGAGCACATTCTCCGCCACCTCTCCTCCGCCTCTTCGTCTCGTTTCCTCAGTCTCGAGGACTTCCAGAAAAGCCCGCCGGCGTCCTCCTCTTGCTTGTGCTGCTGCTGCTGCTGCTGCCATGCCGGCCACCGGAGCGGCGGCGGGTGGCATGTTGCCGAATCCCTCCCTCTCCTCCGCGCGGAGAAGCCGGTCTGGTGACTCTCTGAGGCATTACATCAAACAGCTTGGGTTCATGGAGATTTTCTTTTATTATTTTGTCTTCCTTTACTCTCCTCTCTCTAGGATTGACAGGAGATTGTTTGGTGGGATGACCGGTGGTTGCATTGGTCTATTTTTAATTTTTAGTTTTAGTTTTTTTCCCCGAAAAATCGTAGCTCCAGAGGAGGTGAAGAGAGATGGCAAAGAAGCGATCGAGCCGAGTCGTCCCTCGTCGAATTGGAGGAAGAATCGATTAAGTCTTCGAACCAGAGGAGGAGGAGGAGGAGGAGGAGGAGGAGGAAGAAGAAGAAGAAGAGGGAGAGAGCTTGGTTGATCTCTCTTTGTAAATAATAATGTGATTGTCTCTAATGAATTATTATTAACATAACCAGTTGCATCTTAAACTTCTTTATAAACCCTTACGAGTTTGGTAAGTACTTGGATTTTGGATCTTGGTTTTGTAAATAATAATGTGATTATCTCTAATGAATTATTATCATTATATTAAACTTGTTTATAAGCCATTATGTAATTGGTATGTAATGGATTTTGGATTTTGGATTTCGGATCCGGGTCCGAATTCATGTAAGGCCGAATGGGAACACGTGGTGGTGAGTGGGATGCCTTTGGCTTCCTCACATGAAAAGTGAAAAGGTCATGAGATGGTGCACCATAAACATCATTATTTAATGCTATTATTTCTCTTTGTGATTCTTTTATTGGTGCTTACGTACGGTCAATGCTGTAGTAGCACATGGACTAAGACCTAGGGATTGAATTGGACCAATTAGTGACCTTTCTTGTTCTTCCAATAGAAGGTTTGCCTTTGACAAAGTACCATGGATTCATGATATGAGGGGTATTAGACCTTTTCTTTTTTTTTTTTGTTAGAACGGTCACTCATGCTAGAGAAAACAGTGTACAGCAAGAAGGGCAAGAGCCGAATCCAGTCTGCTGCATTGTTCGTTTTTCGATAGACATGAAAAATTTAAAAGGTACCATACTCTTCTGTGAGGCTACGAACATCTCGAAGGATCGGGTGCCAAAAGGGTATTAGACTTGAACATAACTTTGTAGTTTTGAAAGCAGTATCATTCTCACACAAGATGAGAACTATTTTTGAGAGTTTTTGAGGGGAGGACAGAAAAAAGGAGTACAAAGTCATATGTAGAACATCAATAATGTGGGCATGTGCACCTGCACCATCACTAGGAAACTACTATTTTTTTGAGAATGATTGAGAAGACCAAGATTTTGATGGACGGATTGTCTTGGTACTATGCAAGTCATTTGAGAATAATTCTTTTAAACTCTTCATTAGATAATTTATGATAGGCAATTATTTGGATAACTTTGGGTTGAGTCAATTTACGATGATAATATGGATTGACACTTTGACCCAACTCCAATCAAAATTACCCATACTATACTTCACATGATCCCATCCAAATTAACTGTTGCAATTATTGCCAATTCAAGGTGAACTAAAATACTTGAATTAGAACAGACAAATCACTAGCTCTCAAAATTTATATCTTACAACTATGACCCAATCCAACTAAACCTGACCTAATCCGAAGAAACTGGATCCTCATGATTTGAGCAAGGTCTAAGCTTTCACTTACACCCGATACCTATATAAGCTGAGCAAAATGTTTAACCTAAACACAATTGAGAAATTGAGAAACATTTTGATCGTAACCCTGCCTAGACAAGGTCAAGTCGGGTCCTCAAGTTGGCTTAGTTTCTGTCAGTGAGTCATCCATCCTCGTGTCTTCAAGAACCTTTGGGTTGCAAGGAATTCTTTATTGGAAAAGTGAAAAAGAGAAAAAAATGTAAAACATTTTTCAAAATGATCTATTCTCGAGGTTTCGTTAGACTACCATGTCCATACTTTAAATTGACTTCCCAAATTTTGGTTAGGGGGATGCAAGCAGAAAATATTTTGCAACGATATCGTCTATATTTGTTATTTAGACCCCATTTGGCAGTATTTTTGGAGAGCCAAAAAATATTTTTTAAGTTCTTTTGAAGGGATGCACAACTGAGGACCGACCGCTGATCCATAAGATTCGCAGACTATTGGAAGAGTGCCACTCCCACCAAATCTTACACGTCTACAGGAAGGTAAACGAGGCTGCTGACTGGGTTGCTTCCTTTGCAGCCCATCATTCTAATGGGTTTATCTGGTTAGACAGTGGTTGTTTTTTGACTTTGTTGGCTGCATCCATACTCATTATGTGTGAGTCGCCGTTGCACTAATTTTTTTTTTTGATATATTCGGTAAAATTTTAAAACAGCTTTATGGTTCTTCCAAAAATTAAAAAAGATCTACCAGCTCCAATATGTAACTTTTGGACAAAAGCTCCATTTGAGATGTGTTTAGAAAGTTATTTTTTCCCCCATAGACTTGCCTTTAAGTCGTGACAACAAAACTTTTTTAACAAATTAATTTAAAATACTTTAATAATTAACAATTTTTCTAATAACACTTTTAATAATATAATACAACACAACACAATATAATAAAATATAATATAATATAGTTATCATTATTATTCTATTAGAATATGATTATAAAACAATAATATTATAATAATATAATATTATTATAACATATTGAAATAATAATATCATTTTATTATTGTATAATTATAATATCATCATAATATAATAATATGATAAATATATTATTATATTTTATAATAAATTAAAATATTTATAATAATAGTTTTATAGTATAGATAATTAGATAATTAAAATATTATAAAACTAAAAGCAATTTCTCAATTTAGTTATCAAACAAATATTAAAGTTTCACGACACTAGTTACCAAATAATAAATATTTTTTTATTAAAAATTTTAGTAATGAAAGCTCAAGCTTTACAAACAAAAATTCTAGGATCTATGCTAATATCAAATAGTGGCTTATTAATTTAAAGGATTGTTTGGTGCACATATTTGGAGGTTCTTAGCTAGAGAACCCACCACCTTGGGTCCCCTGATAGAGCATTCCTCCTCCTTCCAGAGTGCACCCCTCTCCGTCGTACGTGCTAAATTTCCTCGCCATCCATACTTTTCCAACTTGTGCATCCTGTTACCACGAAAGGACCTGCTCCTCGCCAGTTGCATCGTCCTCCAACACACAAGAGCGGCCCAATGTATTTGGGGGCCTAAGGCCGTTTTGTCTTTGAGGTCTTCTCTGTAGTGGGCTGGCCTAAGGTGAACTCACAGGGGGGCTTTTTTTCTTTCCATTTTGTCTTTGAGGCCTTCTTTGGGCCGGGGTCTTAGGCGACCGTCTTAGTCGCCTAAGGGTTGGGCCGGCCCTGCCAACACACCCAACTCCGCGTGCATTGCCACCACTCCTATGTCCCCTCGCCGGAGCCACTTCTCTCCTCCTCCCTCTCTCTCCTCCCCATCGAGTCCGGTCATTGCTCGTTGGAGTCTTGTGTCGTTCCGTGATCTGACGGATGATAAGCATGCCAGCCCCGCTCCTCTTCTCGAACCCCTCGTCCCTTGTCTCCCTACTCCATTGTTATCCATCAGATCCGGGTCAAAATGGCCTTAGGTCGAAGTGCTCCTTCATCTTCTCATTCTCGTCCATGATCCGACCCTCATCCATGAGGGTGGAGGAGCCTAGAGTAGTGGGGCTCTAGTGACAACGGGGTCGGGTGGTGACATTGGGAGTGGAGGGTGGATATGCCGGGGGTGTAATAACTCGGTTCTTTTGGGCTCGTGGGCCAGCCTGGAGTGGCCAGGCCTAGCCCGACCTTGTCTAGCCTAGCTTGTGGGCTTGTGGGGCCGGCCCGAATAAGCTAGGCCTATCGACCCGTGCTCGACATGTGGGAGAATCGGGGAAGAAGACTCCAGTTGGGAGTTTTCTTCCTTCCAATTCTGGCAGAAAAGAAGACTTCTCGAGGGCAGTCCGAGTTCGAATCGAGCACAAGGATCTTGCATATTTAACTTGCCTCCTCCTCCTTTGATTTTCTCTACCCAAATCGCTGAGAACCGTCCCAATTCAAGCTCCTTTTCTCGGAGTCTCCTCCTTGATTCCTCGCCGAAGACCTCACCAGATATTTGCTGGACCGAGGTAAGACCCAAGCCACTCCTCCTCTCTTCTTCTTCCAATCATCTAGCTGTGTTTTTCTTTGAATTAAGCTGGCAAGTCACCGGGATCCATCCGAAACAAGGGTGCCCTGTTTCGGCGTCTCTTCCTCCCATGATTAGGCTGAGATTGATCATCCCTTACTCTTTGCTTTCTTCCTTGGTTTGTCGACCCCCATCGACAGTGGCTTGTTTCTCAGGGTCATCACCGTTGCCATTGCCAGAGGCTGTTGTAGGTCATCGTCCATCAGCTCTTCCATGGCTCGGTTTGAGAAGGAGAGGGGAGAGAGAGAGAGAGTCTCCCCTATTTTGAGAAGAGAAAGAAGGCTCTCTCTTCTCTCTACTTTTCTCTCTCCTTTATCTCTTTTATTTCTCTCTCTACCTAGATTGTCTCTCTCTAGAATTGTTGGACCTAGTAAGGGCAGTGACTTTTGGTCGCTCTAGTGAAGAGCCCTAGTCCATGGTCATCGAGCGGCATGTCAGCCCCACACCACAACACTTACTGAACACATTTGAATTTCATCATCATTAATCTTATTGAGCTATTTATATTGAAGCATAACTCTTGAGTTGACTGGCTTGATTGGCCAGAGCGGACCAACCCGAATCGTCAAATGCTGCTACCTAGTCGACCCTATCAGTCCTGTACCCAACTATTGTTAGCTACTATTTGGACCCATAATTGATAACTCCTGATCTATTTTCTTGATTTGATATATGTTTCTTAATCAGATGAATTGAATTTTGTTGTGCTGACCGATTCGAACAATTAGGCGTTATTCTCAAGTTGGCCTCGTATATCTTCCTATAGAAATCTATTTTCACAATTAACTCTAGTTTTGTATGGAGTTACAGTTATCCGGGCAAGAAGAAGCCCAATGAGATCTTATGCTCTAGTTTTTTTGTTTTTTATTTCTTTCTCTTGGGTATTTTCTCTCTCTAGCTTGATCTAAGAAACTTTTTGGTTAAAGGGACTCAGAGGGTAGTCCTAAATTACTATGTGATGGTTGACCCTTTAGTGAGCCAGTAGAGAGTTCTAAGTTGTCGGATACCTTGGATAATTTTGATGTTGATTTGGTTTTGTAGGAGAACAATCTTTTGGACAAGAAAACATTGAGCAAGGTTCTGCGTACACCGGTTCGTAGTCGCAGTGCGGGTAGGTGATCAGTCTGAGTGTCAGCAAAAAATAAGAATTCTTGTATACCAACCTGCATGATATAGATATTTTTGTACCTATATATGTATGATATGCTAATGATCCAGATAATTAAGAAGCAAGAATAGTTTTATGATGATTTTGGTATTAAATCATATTTTGATCATATATGCTTATGATTGATGGTGTGATGGATGCATATATGAGCATAACTTATACTTGCATAATCAGGACTAATGGATGTGGTGCTTTGGACTAACCATGTTAGTCTAAAGCCGAAAATAAAAGAAAATGATGTGTGGATGTGAACTTGATTAAATGAACAAGAACTTCAGGCTTATCTCGTTATTATTGATTACCCTGTCACATGCCGAAAATGAGATACTATTGATTGCATTGTCATAGGCTGAAAATATGGTACTATTGATTGCTCTATCACACGCCGAATATGTGATATTATTGATTATCCCATTATAGGCTAGAAATGTGATACTATCGATTGCCCAATCATAGGCTAAAATATGATACTATCGATTGTCCCATCACAAGTTGAAAATGTGATACTATTGATTGCCCCGTCACAGGCTAGAAATGTGACCGAAATTTGGCCTAAGTCGAAAAGATAATTGATCTGGATCGAGTTAAAAGGAATGGAATGAAAAGTATTGAAAATATTATTGAAGATTTATGAGATATCGTATGATATATCATTCTTGAATAGCTGGATTTCTATTGATATTTAATTCATATTTATATTGGAATATTCAAGCATTATTGATAGTCAGTTTGTGATTTTATGATGTGTGCAACGATTTCTTATGATTTTCAACTTATATTATTATTGTATTGGTATGGCTATGTGGGGATTCTTGCTCGATTGTAAGCTCACAACTTTTTTCTCCTTTGTCTTTTCAAGTTGCAGGTTGCATAGTATATGGCTATGGTTGAGATCACAGGTAGAAGAGATGATTAGATAAAGCATCATTGACACTAGTTGGATGATCAAATTTAGTAATTAGAACGACTTTGTTGTTTGGTATGAATTAAAATCATTGTTGATTATGGATATTGAGATTGCATTAAATTTTTAGACCTAGCATATTCTCTAGGGCGAGAGTGTGCGGTCGTGTTGCATGTCTGAATCCGAGTGTTGAGTTCGGGGCGTGACAAGAGTAAGGTTGGCATTGGGAGAGACGAGATGGAGGGAAAGAAGGTAGGGAGGGAGCGGCGGTCAGGGTGGAGACAATGGTGAGAGGTTGAGGACAATGATCTCTCCCTCCCTCCCTTTCTACCCTCACCCCACTCTCACTACGCCCAACGCCTATCGTTTCCCCTCTCCTCCTCCACCCTTCTCTCCCTTGCCCCCACTCCCCTCGTCATCATCCAAACAATTGCAATGGAACCCTGCAACTCATCCACCTACAGCTCAAGTTCCTTGCTACAATTGGAGGTTGAGTTATAGGGCTCCAAACAACCTCTAAATGAAGTTGGGCGTGAGCCTTCCTACGTGTGAACTCTTGCAAGCTGCAAACAAACTAGGAACCAAGAAAAATTCTACGCCTGGTATACCAACTCAGCCGTACATCGGGCCAATTATTTTCCTCCATATGTGTCCCTCCCTCCCTCCCACCAACATAGAAGAGAAGAACAAGGAATTAAAACCAAAAGAAAACGCAAGCTTTGAAAAAAAAACGGCAGCCTCTAATCTTCGCCGTTGTCCTTTCCCTCCTCCTACTCTCTCCTCCTCCCATACGTACATACATGCATGCATGCATGCATGCATGCATAACTGAACATGCATATTGTTGGTTTTTGACAGAGAGAGATTAGAAGCAAATCAACACGATAGGTGGGAAATCTAGGTTCTTCTTCACAGGGGACGTTGCAAATAACCCTCTAACCCCCAAGTCGTTCCACATGTCTGAGGAAAACATAGCCATGAGTGACACCAACATGCAAATAAAATAGTAGGGTAAATTTCTAGGTTGTCTTAATAATTGTTATAGCTAGCCTTACAGGTTCCCTAGGAGGGGTGAGGGATTCACTGTAGCCTAACAAACAAACTAGTTTCTGTGACAGTAAGTGATGTGAAGGAAGAGAAATTAGTGGCGTTTCGTAGGCTTATCAGTATTGTCTAATTGTTGGTGGGTTTGGTGGAGGTCTCCAGACATGGTTGGTCGATAGAAATTGGAAACTAAGCCATGGGGTATCTATTTCGCATCCACTTTATTCATCACCTTTGTGACTCTTATAGACATGCGAATGCTGATTATATCCTTGGATATTTATCTGATATCTAATGTCCAAGAAGGCCTAGATATCATCTTTTTTAGGCCTGTACCTCAGCAATAATAAAAGAATTATATATATTACAACATTAGAATTCCTTTATTATTATAAAAATATATATATTAGTAATTAATTATTTGTTAGATTAAAGATAATATATTATTATATATCATATTAATATTATTTTATATTATTTAAGAAAAATATTATTTTGATATAATTTTTTTAAACCATTTCTTAACCAACTTGGAGTTCAAAGTTCATTGTACGGGGCTAGAACTTATGTATGTCACGCATGCATAGCTCAACAAGTTATAGTATTTTCTGCATGCATGGAAGATACAATATCAGCATTACTCATTTGTGGATTTCACTGCATCACTAAATAATTTTTTGTTACTGATTGAGTTGTAGGAACTGAATGCTTCTCAGTTCTCCTTGTTTTTTTTTTTATTATTATTGGAAACGGAGGAAGCTAAGTAGCTTCCCCCAATTTATTGATGAAAGGAGGAACATACAAAGAGATATCCCAAGTAAGATTCAAGTTTATAGTTACAGACAGAGTGAAAGATTACAGGGTCCTGTACTGACTCAAAGAAGACAGATTGTGCCATAGGGTGCTGTGGCGGCTTTCCACAAATTCCCGAACACAAGTGTCTCAGCTATTGAACGAGTGCAGGTACTGCCGCCTTCTACAGCACGGAGAGATGGAAGTTGTTCTTTCCTAGAAATAGCTCTCGTGGATTCCTTCTTTCCAAATTTCCCAGCACAAAGGTGGCCAAAAGCTGACCCCCAGCTCTTGAGGCAAGATATGCTTATATATTCATATTCCTCCAGTCAGTCCATAGATCATGCAATCTAGTAGCGCTACCTGATCTCCATTCTATTGGATCTTTAGAGTTCTCCTTGTTTTCTACTCTCTCTCCAAACTTGACTCTATATAATTTATTTCAATTCAATAAAACTTTGCATGGCTAGGCCTCCCTTCATCTTAAAAAACAGAAAAAATGTTTATCAACTACAATGAGGATTTTTTTACCATGAATAATCTCATAAATATCGAATTTTGCAGGAATATTCTTTCCAAATTTATATTTGTATGTATACACTCGTAAAACACTTATTTTGATGTTTTACTCTTTTTTATTTTTATTTTTGCATACGTACCTACGTATCTAACACCGTTAAAAAAGTAATGGTTTCAAATTAAAATGACTAAAATACTCTTAATTGGCATATGTGTAAAAAGAAACATTTATAAGGCGATCGCGATGGAAAGAAAAAAAAAGTAATTTCAAATTTTAATTTTATTTTTATTAAAATAAATATAGGTTTTTTAACGGTGTTAGAAGAACCGTTATATTAGGGGTAAATGTACAAAAACAGTGTTTTATGAGGGTACAGAAATAATATAAATTTTAAAGAATATTCATGCAGATTTGAATTTTTAGAAGGTTATTTATTAAAAAAAAATCCAATGATGATGGCAACAAATTATATGGCAACTATCGTAAACGTTACCATATGTTTTACTGACATTATACCTCTCTCATTCTTATGTAAATTTAGGACCACTGGAAGGCGTACCTCCGGCATCTAAGGGTAGGGTGTACCGAACAGACAACATAATAGACAAGATTTTATTAACTTTAGAGATGGATTACAAGCTATCCAGAAAGCACAGATTTCCAATGATAAAGGCCCCATGAGCACCCATTTGGTTCACTGTAAGCCACAGCGTTGGCCTCTGAATAGGCTTTCGAGGATAGAGGAAGGGACTCGTAGCTCCGGGGCCGCGTGAGGATGTTGGGAGTTGACATCGCATGGCGCAGGAATAGGACTTGCCAGCTTGGTGTATGGTGTGGGGGAGGGGTTGGAGGTCCCATGGGAGGTCCGCTCCACCGTAACTTTTCTCTCGTAGGGCTCACCATCAAACCTTTACATGGACTATAGGGCTAGATTGGACCCTCTTAGTCAATTTCAAGGCCCTCTTGCATCACTACACTACAGAAAAACAAAGAAATGTCAAAATTTCCGGACACTTCTAAATAACATCGGTAGAGATGAAAGTAAAATGGCGCTAATTAGCGTCGTCGAAAGCAAATAGTAAGACGATACTTAAGACGCAGTCAAATGCAAGGACTGATGGGTAGAAAAGGGAGCAACAATGCTTAAAAGCATCGTCGGATTCTACACACTAACCCCCCCCTCCCCCCCCCCCCCCCCGCCCCCCACACACACTAACTTTCACTGAGACACCACTTAAATATTAGGAAGCCTAGGACCTAAAACGATCCTTATAAGCGTCGCCGGAAGCCTAGGACCTAAGACGATACTTATATGCATCATGTCCCCCTTTAAAATCTAATCCCAACCCACCATCCCTTATTTTCCATCAGCCCCAGCCCCTTTTTCCTCCTCTTCAATGCCAATTCGAAGCCTCCCTCCCTTCTTGTATGAAATCCGAGGAGGGGGCTTTCGATTCTAAAGGCAAACGGATTGTTTTCTAGGGTTTCATTGCTCATGCTGTAAAGAATCAGAAGGAGCAAGTCTCATAGCCAAGGGAACATGAAGGAGAGTAGCATTGCTAAAGAGAGGGTGGATCTGGGATCCGAAGAGGCCATGACGAGAGATAGTGATGCGCTGCTTGGTGGTTAGCAGGTTAGACTCTAACCTCTCTGAGGATGCCGACTCTTCCAGCGATTCCTGTGACTATGCCCATGCTCGGCCTTTGTGTCATCTCAGGAGATCCGGGTGCTGCCTCTGCTTCCATCCTCTAGGGATATTGTTGTTCTTGAGGAATCGATTAGTTATTTATTCTTTATGTACAATTTATTAAGATCGTTCAGTGTCCAATTGTTTTTGAGTCCCTTTGGATTTGATGATTTTGTGGGGTTGCTCAACTGCAATGTCCAGAATTTATTAATGGATGTCATCCATGTCTCCCTCATGTGGGCTCTAAGGCGATATCTTCAAATGCTTTCGTCCGGGGGCTCGGAGCTAGCCTCAAAATGCTTAAAGTGCACTTCCTTTGTCTCCTTATTTATGAGTGATTACTTGTTAATCAAATTTCTAATGGCTTGGACATTGCATGTTAAAAGATTTTTGTTCTTTTTCTTTTCCATATTATCCACAAACATCAAGATTGGACCTTGCTCAATGCATTAACTTGGTCAGTTTTCTTAATGGAGTACCTCTACACAGTGGGATACATGCATGAGAGGCCTTGGTGGGAAGGGATTTAGTACTGTCCTTTCAGAAAGAGAATATTATGAGCTTCTTGTGGTCAGAAAACTCAAAATTCTAAAAATATTGTGCGATGATGTCATAGATTCTGCAGAGCTAAGACGAAAAACCGAAACTGACTTCGAAACAACGGGTTCGAGAGCTTCAAATCCAGCTACAATCGAACGAGAAACACGAGAAAATGTAGAAGAAGATTAGAATATGACATTGGTGTCAGCGTTCCTTGTAGGTTCCTGATACTTTCTCTACTCCTAGAGATGATGATGATGCCATCGACCCCTGATAGCTTTAATTTGGACTATTTATTTAGAAGCACATTGTAAATATCAATGGGCAATGTAAATGTAATCATATTTGACAATATGAATATTTCGAATAATCTGACTTTTGTTTAGTATGTGTTTAGCATATATATGTATACAGAATTTTAAAATTTTTTAAAATAATTTTTTTTCAAAAAAAGTAATTATAATGACGCTTTAAGCATTGTTATAAAAATATAATTGGCGACGCAATTTAGCATTGCTATTAACCAATGCATAAAAAATATAATTGGCAATGGTGATGCTTTCTAACAGTGTCGGTAATTTTTTTCAACGCTCACATTGCCGATGCTTTTGCAACGCTTTATAAAGCATTGCTAATAAAACTAACGACACTTGTAAGCGTCGGTATAGGCAATGATAAGCATCAGCAATGCCTGATTTTTGTGTAGTGCAAGGTCGGTCCTCACTTGCCTTGGCCCCTTATGCCGCATGTGCGCATTGAGATGTGCATAATTTATGAAGATGTGCACGATACATATATATTAGTGTATAAGCTGCATTATGCATAGGATACAGTTTTTTTTTGACTATTTTTGAAATGCAATATAGAAATATATTAAATGATAACAAATGGATGGATTCAATAACTAAATTCCTAGTACGTATAAAGTAATTAACTTTAATAATGGCTAAACAAAAACTCTTATCATTAATACTGGTATTTATATAGTAAATGGAGAACTTTGCACAAGGCTGATCCTTCATGAAAAAACTCTCATCATTAATGCTAACATCAATAATGTCAACCCTAGCGACGTGCATGGTATACTTTTTTTTGTCCCTTTTTCCAACTGTTCTTTAAATGTTATAAGATAATATAGTAAATTATGATAAATAGAATGCTTCGATAGCCAAGTTTCTATTGCATATTAAGTAATGAACTTTAATGATGGCCAAGTAGGAATACCTATCAAATATCTAAATTGTCATGGTAATATCAATAGAGATAAGTATAATACTTGTATATTGTAGCTAGAAAATATTATCAAGTGTGATTATGTCAATTCTATAAGTTCATTGACACCTAATATTAATGACGACAAGATACTCCATTATCTATTACACATAATCACTTATCATTAATGGAACAGATAATATAATGCTCACTGTTGCTGGAAATTGGACCCGGGGGCAATCTTCGGTCGAGGGAGAGGGAGCGACGAGTCACCACGGCGGGGCGGCGACCGGTCGGCGGGCGGCGTCCTCCGTCTGGTGTGGTCGGAGAGAAGGAGCAGCTGGTCCTCGTGATGAGGCGGCGATCCGTCAGCTGGTGGCGTCCTCCGTCTGGGTGCCTGCACACGAACCGGTGGCCGGGTTTTCTGGCGCCGGCCCTCCGACGCTCAAGTCAGGAGGGGGCAAATAGTGTGAAAAGAGAGATAAACAGTGTCTGTAGAGTGTATCCACCCTCCAACCCCCTCCTGAGAGGCCAAGGCTCCCTTTTATAGGCGGGGGTCGGTTTACCTGCGATGTAACAGGGCGAAGCCGTAGTACGGCTCGGCATGTCGTTCAGGTCGGCGCACGGTCAGGCGAATCATTGCACTGATGTCGGCGGTGAGGGCGTCGTACAACCCGAACTAGCACGCTACCAGGCGAATTATTGCATTGATGTCGGCGGTGAGGGCGTCGTACAACCCGAACTAGCACGCTACCAGGCGAATTATTGCATTGGTGTCGGAGGTATGGCCGAGATCAGAGACTTATCATAGTCGACTAGACTCTGCTGGGCTAATTTGCCGTGGAGAGCTGAGGGTCCGTAGATGACAGGAGCCATGCGCATTTATTGTGGAGTAAGCCGGAGATCCGCATTTATTGTGGAGTAAGCCGGAGATCCGCATTTATTGTTGAGTAAGCCGGAGATCCGCATTAATTGTGGAGTAAGCCGAAGATCCGCATTAATTGTTGAGTGAGCCAGAGGGTTATAGCGGCCATGCGCAATAAATGTTAGAGGGGCGTCAGGATATGGTCCTCGGCCGGACCTCAGAGGTGCACGGCCGTAGCAGGTGGTTGACAAGAGTAGACCTCGAACATCGGGGTTTTTCTCAGATCGGAGGTCTCGAGGTCGGTCGTCTTGAGGTCGGGCGTTCCGAGGTCGGACGCCGACTTCGGCCGTCCAGGGTCGGAGGTTGTGCAGCTTTCTTAGGGCATTTGCGTCATTTGGGAAAAAATCTTATTCCCCCAACACTACCCCCCGACTTCCGAGTTCGAGCGGCTTGTGGGCTCGGACGTAGGAAGTAAAGTCCATTATTAAAGTTGGGGGGCGATTTCGTCCGCGCCCTTGCCTTCTCGGAGTTTTTATGGCGAAACCTGCGCCCTTTGGCGCCGAGGTGCTTTATTCAGCGAGCTTATGATGAAGCTCGTATCATTACGCTTCTTGAAGCGGGGTGGCGTCTCTTGAATCGCCAATTGCTTCGCGCGGATTAATGATGGGGGTCCTCGAGCTCGTCGAGGCGGTGTCTCGATCCCGTAATCGAGACCCTTGCTCATCAATGAGTGTGCCGTTACGGGTCTAAAGCGGACACGCGGCACGACCTAAGGTCGGACGCTTCCGATTTCGTGTTACTGGATCATAATTCCGGGAGGTGGAGGCCACATCGGGCTCCACGTGTCCCAGATCTTATTAAATGAGGGGAGCGGGGCGGCGCCGCTCGTTCCTCAAGACGATTTGATTTTGCGGACCCATGATGAGGCCCCGAGATCCGATGGGACAACGCTTCGATTTCGTACCCGATTTATTAATCGGAGTGAATACGGTGCCTCGGCTTCGAGGTCGACACGTGGCGCAACCCGGTCGGGGGATGGGACCGACCCTGTTGATCTGGGCCGTCAGGGGGGTCTATATAAACCCCTGAATTGCCCTAAAGGTCTTACTTGGCTGCTCTCATTTTCGTTGTCTTCTCCCTTGCTTTCTTCCTCAACCGAACTTCGTCGTTGGTGCCCGGAGCGATTTCCGGCGATGTCCAGTAGGTCCCTACTTGATTGCTAGGGTTCCTCTTTCTTCTTCTCCCCAGTTTCATCCTGCTTTTAATTTTATTTCGCTCTTCTGTGGGAATGGGTTTGGGTCCCGAGGAAGTGGGTCGAGCCTGTCGGGGGAGGAGTTGGAGTGATCCGCTCCCGGTTCTTCTTCCAGCCCGGGTTTCGCTTGAAACTGCGGGGCCGGGGACAGGGTGACGCAGCCGCCCCCAGGTCGGATCGCGGTCTACCGCGAGACGCTCTGGGCTGGCCTGCGTTTTCCGCCGAGTTTGAGCGACCTGCTGGCCGAGTACCAGCTCGTCCCGGCGCAGTTGGCTCCGAACTCGTGGAGGACCATAATCGGGTTCTTGTCCCTGTGCCTCGGGCATGGGATCCCGATCTCGGTAGGCCTTTTCCGCCGGTGTTTTTGTTAAAGAAGAACCCGGCGGACGCAGGGTGGCTATACTTCGCCTTTCGGGGCGGTATGTCACTCTTCAGGGCGCCCCTTCCTCGATTCATGAGTGGAAGGGGAAGTTTTTCTTCCTGGCGTCCGAGGCGCCTTGGGGGTTTGACCCGACATGGGGACACCTCGGTTGAAGGCCCTCAAAGCTCTCCGAGCCCTCAAGGAGGGAGCTGAGGACCCTGGACTCTGTGCGAGCCCTCGGGAGGGGCAACGACCTGACCGAGCTCCTGCGGGAGGACGCCCTAGCAAGCGTGGGTCTGAGCTCGGCGCGCCCCGAGGGTAAGGGTGGTTACGTTACTTTCTTTCTCGTTCTTTGCTTTTATTGCCACTGGCCTAACACTTAACGAAATTTTGATTTCAGATATTCCCCATATGCCGACCAGCAACACATCACTTTTTTCTCGCCTGAGAAGGCGAGAGGCCGAGGCCGGGGGAGCCGTGCCCCAGCCTCGGAAGAGGGCGAGGACGGACGGCGCTTCTTCGTCGGCCGGGACGAGTGGCCCCGAGGCGGGGGCCTCCACAGCTGTCCCGAGGCGGGCGCGGGTCGCCATTGTGGCGGGTCCATCGGCGGCCCCTCCTTGTCCCGCCCCAATTGCCCAGCGGGGGGGCCGTCTGCGATCCGGCTGCAGCGCCAGGGCCCGAGCCGACTCGGGCCCCGAAGCGAGCGGCTCCGGGACCTCGGGCTCGGGCATGCCGGCCCTTCCCGGGCTTTCCGGAGGAGTCAGCCGAGCCGGGCTCCCCTATTCCCGAGGGGAGCTCGGCCTCTATGATGCCGAGGTCGCACGCTCCGTGTTGCGGCGCGCGATGCTTCCAGCGGACCGGGCCGAGTTCCGGAACATTTCGCTGGAGGAGGTCGTTGGCAGTGCTTACTGCAACACCGCCGGGTAAGCTTCCTTCTTAATTTCCTTGAGTTACTAGCGAACTTATGTGCTTTCAACTCACAATAGCTTCGTTTCTTTCTTTTCAGCATATTCACGAGCTCGACACCTTGGCGTTCATCGCCCATGGGTGTCGGGAAGAAGTCCGACAGCTCGGCCAGCAGCTGGAGCCGGCCAAGAAAAGAGTCGCCGAGCTGGAGGCGGCGTTGGCCGGGCCGAGGCTCAGGGCGGCCACCGAGGCCGAGCGCCTTGCTATGGCGGGGGCGCTTGAAGAGGAAAGGGCTGCTCATGCCCTGACCAGGTCGGCCATGCGCGGTACGGAGGCGCGCTTGGGGGAGGTCCAGGCCGAGGTCGCGGCCCTCAAATATGAGGACGGGGTTTCCCGCCTCCGAATCGAGCAGCTTGAGGCCCGAGAGAGGAGGGCACTCGAGCGAGCTGAACATGCCGTGGAACTCTTCAAGGAGTCGCAAGAGTTCCGCGACATGTTGGAGGAGGAGACGGTGGACGGGTTCCTCCGGGGCTTCGAGAACTTCCGGCTGCAGATGCGCCGGTACTGCCCTCAGTACGACCTTTCGACGGTCCGTCCGAGGGAGGACCTGGGCTGGGGGTCCGACACGAAGCCTTCCTGCCATTTTGACATCCGAGGCGGGAATATACGAACAAGACCCCGCCGAGCCTTCGACGGGGGTGGCCGAGGCGGACGACGTCATGGAGGCGGCTCCGGCGGCCGGGACGGACGCCGTCCGGAGCGGTACCTGAGGCCCCTGCCCCCACCCCGAGCCTGTGCCGGCTGAAGATCCCGAGATCATCAACGTGCCACGACCCCCCGGACGTGCTCCCGCCGCTTAGGACTTAGCGTATTTTTTTCTTTTTCATTGTATCCGGGGTCGGCTTTAAATGGTCGACTCCAATTTTGTAATTGGCCTTCCGGCCTTTTGTCAATGAAAATACTTTTGTCATTCTGTGCTCGTTCCACCTTTCTTGTCGTGAATGTGGCTAGAGCCTTAGCTAATCGCCTCGACGACCTCTACTCCGTATTTTGATTTTCGGGCTGTTTAACGAAGGTGCCCCTTCTTTCTGAGTTGTCTTGCCTTCTCGGATTTCAGTCATTCCGACCAGAGGGCCCGAGCTTAGGTTTTAGAAATTTCTCTAAGTCCCATAACTCGGATCTTTGAATCGCGAAAGTCGTCGCGTTCGCCTTCGGAGAAATCCCAAGGCATTGAGGTCGGGCCTTAGCCCTTCAAAAGACCGGACTAGGTCTGTGCGCTGCTATTCGGGGAGTTTGTCGGGTTTCCGAACTCAACTCCGAACCCCTCGTAGGGAGCGCGGGCTAATAAACAAGTTATTGCCGAATTTTCATAGTTATCGTTCTCGGACTCTGCCGAGATTTCGGTAGCAAGGCTGGGATTTCCAAAGGTTGCCTTGGTCTTTGTGTTTGGCTGGTATACTCGCGGCCGGACCACTTTCTCAGCTAACATCGGAGTTTACGTAGGGAACCGAGTTGGGCCCTAATTTGAAGCCTTTGTACAAATTGTGGAGACTTGGCGACGGAGCACGCATAATGTAGTTAGGAGGTCGGCTTAAGCCGACCTATCGGAGAAGCCCGGCTTTGGGGCGAGATAAGACTCCAACATTGGATGAGATTCCGTCAGCAGTACGTAGATAAAATTTGACAAGGAGGGCGTCTAGTTAGATGTACCTCTTGCATTCTCAGAGTTATGCTTCGCATGGTGGAGTAGGTTGCCTCCTTCCTCGTCGACCTCCGGAGTCATTCTTGACTTTAAGGGGGGCTCGGGCTTCTCACGGACCCAACGGCGCCCGTCGAGGTTGAGAGGATTTGGGGAGGCTTTATTGATTTGTAGCTCTTTGCGAGGTCAAGGGAGGTTGAGACCCTATGGTCGGACCTCGGGGCGTCCCAACCTTGGTCGAGGAGCTTGTGTCAGGTCGGCGGGCTTGGACGCTTTGCTGACCTGTGGTGCCTCCCGAGGTCGAGGGAGTTTGGGACTCTTCGGTCGACTCGGGGCATCCCGACCTTAGTCGAGGGATCATTCGTCAGGTCGGGGGTCTGGGCACGCTCTACCGACCTGCGACGCTTCCGAGGTCGAGGGAGTCTGGTTCTCTACGGTCGACCTCGGGGCATCCCGACCTTAGTCGAGGAATCGTTCGTCGGGATCGGGGATCGTCGACCGCTCCCGGGGGTCCACTTTGTGGCGCCCCGGGTGGAACCACCCTTTCCACCCCTCACGGCTTCTTCCCGAGGTCGAGGGAGTCTGGTTCTCTAACGGTCGACCTCGGGGCATCCCGACCTTAGTCGAGGGATCATTCGTCAGGTCGGTGGGTCTGGGCACGCTCTACCGACCTGCGACGCTTCCCGAGGTCGAGGGAGTCTGGGACTCTACGGTCGACACTCGGGGCATCCCGACCTTAGTCGAGGAGTCGTTCGTCAGGGGATCGGGGATCGTCGACCGCTCCCGGGGGGTCCCACTTTGTGGCGCCCCAGGTGGAACCACCCTTTCCACCCCTCACGGCTTCTTTCCCGAGGTCGAGGGAGTCTGGTTCTCTACGGTCGACCCTCGGGGCATCCCGACCTTAGTCGAGGGAACGCTCGCTTCGGGGATCGGGGATCGTCGACCGCTCCCGGGGGTCCACTTTGTGGCGCCCGGGTGGAGCCACCCTTTCCACCCCTCACGGCTTCTTCCCCGAGGTCGAGGGAGTCTGGTTCTCTACGGTCGACCCTCGGGGCATCCGACCTTAGTCGAGGGAACACTCGCTTCGGGATCGGGGATCGTCGACCGCTCCCGGGGGTCCACTTTGTGGCGCCCCGGGTGGAGCCACCCTTTCCACCCCTCACGGCTTCTTTCCGAGGTCGAGGGAGTCTGGTTCTCTACGGTCGACCCTCGGGGCATCCCGACCTTAGTCGAGGGATTCTTGCGTCAAGCCGATGTTTTCATCGTCCTGCGATATTTCTCGAGATCGAGGGAGTTTGGGACTCTACGGTCGAGCCTCGAGGCATCCCAATTTTGGCCGGAGAATCTGAGGATCACAGACGACCCAGCGTTAGAAGAGAGTTACAGCCATCAAGATGAGAGAATTATTTGTAAAAAAGGAACTGAGTCCATTGTCCTGATTGTTTTGAACCCCTAGGGGTTTCACTGGTAGTACATTCGTAGATTCTCGAAGTTCCAGCTTCGCGGGATCAGGGTCCCCTCTAGGGACTTCAATTTGTACGCCCCTGGTCGTTGCACCCGGGCGATCTGATACGGCCCTTCCCAATTTGGGGCGAGCTTTCCTTGCTCGGTCGGTCGAGAAGCCTCGGCTCTCCTGAGGACGAGGTCCCCCACTTTGAAGAGCTTGGGCTTGACTCTGGAGTTGTAGTATTGGGCTGTTCGCTGTTGGTACCTCGCCATGCGGACCCGGGCGACCTCTCTTGTCTCTTCGACGAGGTCCAAGTTACTCCTGAGCTGGGAAGAATTGGTGTCGGGGTCGTAATACTCCACCCTTGGAGAAGGCAGGCCGATCTCCAACGGGATGACGGCCTCAGTGCCGTATGCTAGGTTGAAGGGGGTCTCTCCCGTGGGCAGTCGGAACGTAGTCCGATATGCCCAAAGGACATTGTACAAGTCCTCGACCCACTGTCCTTTGGACCGATCAAGCCTAGCCTTGAGTCCCTGCAAAATAGTGCAGTTAGTCACCTCAGTTTCCCCGTTTGTCTGGGGGTGAGCGACCGAGGTGAAGCGGTGATCAATGCCGAGCTCAGAGCAAAATTTCCTGAAATGAACATTGTCAAATTGTCGACCATTGTCAGATATAAGGATACGGGGTGGTCCGAATCTGCAGATTATGGTCTTCCACACGAAGTCCCGCATCTTTTGCTCGGTGATCCGGGCGACGGGTTCGGCCTCGACCCATTTGGTGAAGTAGTCGATGGAGATGACCAGGAACTTTCTCTGTCCGGTGGCCAGGGGAAAGGGCCCCAGGATGTCGATCCTCCATTGGGAAAACGGCCAGGGGGCGATGATGGAGGTCAGCAAAGCTGAAGGGCGGCGCTGAATATTGGCGTTTCGTTGGCACCGATCGCACTTCCGGACGAAATCCGTTGCATCCTTCTGGAGTGTGGGCCAATAATATCCTTGTCGCAGGACCTTATGGGCTAATGCCCGACCCCCCAGGTGATTTCCGCAGATCCCTTCATGGACCTCTCGGAGGACATAGTCCGCCTCGGAGGGGCGGAGGCATCTGAGAAGGGGAGAAGTAAATGATCGCCGATAGAGTCTATTCTCGTATAAGACATACCGGGGGGCCTGGCGCTTGATTCGGCGAGCCTCCGTCTCGTCGTGAGGTAGGGTCCCGTCCTGAAGGTAGCAGACGAGCCCATCGATCCCAGCTTGGCTCGGAGTCGATGCACATGGTGGGCTCGGGTTCCTCCGTGCTGGGGATCCGAAGATACTCGAGCGCTGTTCCCTTGGAAAGCTCGCTCATGCGGGAGGTTGCCAATTTGGATAGCTGGTCTGCCCTGAGGTTCTCCGCTCTGGGAATGTACTGAATATTGAAAGAATTCAGGGCAGATATGAGCTCCCGCAACCTTTTGGAGATACTTTTGCATGGATGGCTCTTTAGCTCCGAAATCTCCTTGGATCTGGTTCACTACCAGCTGGGAGTCGCTGAAGGCCGTCAGGTCTTCCACTTTTAGTTCTTTCGCCAGCTTGAGCCCGGCGATGAGAGCCTCATACTCGGCCTCATTGTTCGAGGCCGGGAATTCGAGGCGCAAAACTTGCTCGGCCACACTCCGTCTGGACTGGTGAGGATAAGTCCGGCCCCGCTGCCCCCCGAGGTCGAAGACCCGTCCGAGTGCAGGACCCATGGCTGCCTCGGGGCCTCCTCCACGGATTCGGGTGGCCGCTCGGGGTCGTCCGGAAGGGTGCACTCCATGATGAAGTCGGCGAGTATCTGAGCTTTGATAGCCGGTCTGGGCCGATATTCGAGGTCGAATTCCCCGAGCCTCGACCGCCCATTTGGCGATCCTCCCTGCACGATCCGACCTCTGCAATATTTGCTTCATAGGCTGGTCGGTCAATATAGCTATCGTGTGGGCTTGGAAGTAAGGCCTGAGTCTCCGAGCCGAGATGATGAGAGCGAAGATGGTCTTCTCAAGTTTAGAATATCGGGTCTCAGCATCCCTGAGAACCCGGCTGGTGTAATAGACCGGCTTTTGGAGCTTGTCCTCTTCCCGGACGAGGACTGAGCTCACTGCAGCTGGGGAGACGGCCAAATATAAGTAAAGGACTCTCGCCTTTCTGGGGCTTGGTGAGCAGTGGGGGAGAGGCCAGAAGGCTCCGAAGCTCTTCAAGGCCTGCTGGCATTCTTCTGTCCATCGGAAGTCTTTCGGCCGTTTGAGGCTCTTGAAGAAGGGGAGGCAGCGCTCGGCCTGACCGAGAGACGAACCTTCCCAGGGCGGCAACCCGCCCCCGCGAGCCGTTGCACCTCCTTAACTGTCTTTGAAGGCGACATCTCTTGCAATGCCCGGATTTTCTCCGGGTTGGCTTCAATTCCGCGCTGGGTCACTATGAACCCAGGAACTTGCCCGAGGTGACCCCGAACGCGCACTTCGCCGGATTAAGCTTCATTCGGTATCTCCTGAGCTTGGCGAATGTTTCGTTGAGATCGGCTATGTGGTGTTCCGCCGCTCGGCTCTTCACCAGCATGTCGTCCACATAGACTTCCATGTTCCGGCCGATCTGGTCTTTAAAAATTTGGCTGACCAGTCTCTGATAGGTGGCCCCAGCGTTTTTCAGGCCAAAGGGCATCACCTTGTAGCAGTAGGTGCCCTTATCGGTGATGAAGGCCGTCTTTTCCTCGTCTTCTGGCGCCATTCGAATTTGATTGTACCCTGAAAAGGCGTCCATAAAAGTTAGCAGCTGGTGTCCTGAAGTGGAGTCGACGAGCTGGTCGATGCTCGGGAGGGGGAAGCTGTCTTTCGGGCAGGCCTTGTTTAGGTCGGTGTAGTCCACGCACATACGCCACTTCCCGTTGCCTTCTTTACGAGGACCTACGTTGGCGAGCCAATCCGGGTAGGAGACCTCCCGGATGAAGCCGGCCCCGAGGAGTTTGTCCACCTCCTCAGCCGCAGCTCGTTGTCGTTCCAGGGCGGAGCCTCTTTTCTTCTGCTTTACAGGCCTGCTGGTTGGCCTCACCTGGAGTCGGTGGACCATGACCTCAGGGTCAATTCCTGGCACGTCCGCAGGCGACCAGGCGAAGACGTCAGCGTTGTCCCGCAGGAAGCTGACGAGGCGATCCCTCTCATGGGCACCGAGGCCGGAGCCGACCTGCACGGTTAGCTCGAAAAAATTTTCTTGTAGTGGGATTTGAATAAGGAGCTCACCGGGCTCTACTTGCTTCTTCCAGAGGGTGTCCCTCGCATCGAGGGTTTCTATGGGCAGCGAAGGGCCCATCGGGTGGTCCGGCGCCTCGGTCGGTTGCTTTGCTGTGTGGGCTGCCATGTAGCATTGCTTGGCGATCAGCTGGTCTCCGCGGAACCTCGCCTACTCCTTGGCTGGTGGGGAACCGCACGAGCAAATGGCGAGTTGAAACCACGGCTCGAAGGGCGTTTAGCCCAGGGCGCCCAAGGATGGCGTTATAGACCGAGGGCAGACGGACCACCAGGAAGTCCATCCTCACGGTGCTCTCCCGGGGGGCGAGGCCGACTGTGACAAGGAAGCTAGCCTCACCTTCAACCGGGACCGCATCTCCGGTAAACCCAACCAACGGGGCATTGACTCTCCGGAAATACCCTTCTGTCACTCCCATTTTTTGGTAGGCATGATAATACAAAATGTTGGCTGAGCTTCCATTGTCAACTAGGACACGCTTTACATCAAACCTGTTTACAATCATAGAGATGACCACAGCGTCATCATGAGGGGTTTCAACCCCTTCTAAGTCCTCGTCCGAGAACGAGATGACTTCATCAGTACGTGAGCGCTTCGGGGGTGCTCCCTGGGCGGCTGTTCCTGTCGAGGCCCGCCCAATCATGTTGATGGTACCGGCGATGGGCCTGTTGTCGCCCGGATTTTCGGTTGGTGCGACATTCTCCGCCGGCCTCCTTTCCTCATGTCGGTTCCTCACGAACCGGTTGAGTACTCCCCGTCGGATGAGCGCTTCTATCTCGTCCCGGAGTTGGAAGCAGTCCTCCGTGTCGTGCCCGCGATCCCGGTGGAAGCGGCAATACTTCCTGGGATTTCGGGGGAATCCCGTGTCTCGCATGGGGGGCGGGGGTCGGAAGAAGTCCCGACCCTCGATTTCCATCAGGATTTCAGCCCGGGGAGCGTTGACGGGTGTATAGTTCTCGTACTTCCCCGGGTACGTCCGAGGCCGTGGTGGGGACCTCGGTCGAGGAGGGGTCCTCTGCTGAGGTCGCCTCTGCTGTCGTGGCGGACTTCTCAGTCTGGGGAGACTCCTCTCTCGGCGGGGAGACCGGCTCCTTTGCCGGCCGCGCTCCTCGCGGCGCTTCTTCCGCTTCTTCGAGGCGGGCTCGATTGCTCCCCGCCTGGAGGCGACTGCCTCCTCGGCCTTGGCATACTTCCGGGCTCGGGCCAACATTTCGGTGAAGTCGGCCGGAAAGCTCTTCTCTATGGAGAAGAGGAATCGGTAGGAGCGAACCCCAGTCTTCAGAGCCGACATGGCTATCGACTGGTCTAGCTCGCGAACCTCCCACGTAGCGGCGGTGAAGCGATCCAGGTACTCCTTGAGGGACTCCCCCTCTTTCTGTTTGATGTCGAGGAGGGAGTCTGACGTCCGTCGCTGGCGCCGGCTGGCAGCGAAGTTGGTAGCGAACTGCCTGCCGAGTTGCTCAAAAGAGGACACCGTATTCGGCTTCAGTCCCGAAAACCAAAGCCGAGCGGTCCCTCGGAGGGTTGCTGGGAAGGCCTTGCAGAGTATAGCCTCCGAGGACCCTTGTAGGGCCATGAGGGCCCGATAGCTCTCCAGGTGGTCGAGAGGGTCAGTCGTCCCGCTGTAGGGTTCCACTTGAGGCATTTTGAACCTCGCGGGAACCGGCTCATCCTCGATCTGGAGGGAAAAGGGGGACTTGGTAGTGAACTCAAAGTCTCCCTCTTGTCTTGCCTTCTTGCTGTGGAGCGCCGCAATCTGGCGCTCCAGATACTCAACTTTCCGGTCGAGCTCCCCCATCCGTGGGATTGTCGCTGTGGTTTGCGCCAGCTCACGGTGGTCTGGGGCTGACTCTGCCTCAGAAAGTTGGGGCCTCCGGTCGAAACCTTCTTCCGGTAACTCCCTCCAGGGAGAAGCTCGTTCTCCGTTGTTGGCTCTGGAGGAGCCATGCAAGTTTTGGCTTGGGAAAACCGGGCCGTTGGGGAGACACTCCGGCGGGGCCTGGGCCCGTGGGGGGAGCGTAGGTAAGGCTTCCTCGCGCCGCAGACCCTGAACGGCGGCGGCCAGGGCCTGGACTTGCTGTACCAGGGCGTCGAACTGTTCCGGCTGGATCTGAGGAGCTGGGTCAGCCGGAGTTGGAGAATTCTGGACAGAGTGTCCAGGGCTTTGCGGGGGACGCCGGGAGATGTTAGAGGCTCCCTTACTTCTCAACTTCATGACTGCTACTCGGTCCCTTCCTCTAGCGCCAACTGTTGCTGGAAATTGGACCCGGGGGCAATCTTCGGTCGAGGGAGAGGGAGCGGCGAGTCACCACGGCGGGGCGGCGACCGGTCGGCGGGCGGCGTCCTCCGTCTGGTGTGGTCGGAGAGAAGGAGCAGCTGGTCCTCGTGGTGAGGCGGCGATCCGTCAGCTGGTGGCGTCCTCCGTCTGGGTGCCTGCACACGAACCAGTGGCCGGGTTTTCCGGCGCCGGCCCTCCGACGCTCAAGTCAGGGAGGGGGCAAATAGTGTGAAAAGAGAGATAAACAGTGTCTGTAGAGTGTATCCACCCTCCAACCCCCTCCTGAGAGGCCAAGGCTCCCTTTTATAGGCGGGGGTCGGTTTACCTGCGATGTAACAGGGCGAAGCCGTAGTACGGCTCGGCATGTCGTTCAGGTCGGCGCACGGTCAGGCGAATCATTGCACTGATGTCGGCGGTGAGGGCGTCGTACAACCCGAACTAGCACGCTACCAGGCGAATTATTGCATTGATGTCGGCGGTGAGGGCGTCGTACAACCCGAACTAGCACGCTACCAGGCGAATTATTGCATTGGTGTCGGAGGTATGGCCGAGATCAGAGACTTATCATAGTCGACTAGACTCTGCTGGGCTAATTTGCCGTGGAGAGCTGAGGGTCCGTAGATGACAGGAGCCATGCGCATTAATTGTGGAGTAAGCCGAAGATCCGCATTTATTGTGGAGTAAGCCGGAGATCCGCATTTATTGTGGAGTAAGCCGGAGATCCGCATTTATTGTGGAGTAAGCCGGAGATCCGCATTAATTGTTGAGTAAGCCGGAGATCCGCATTAATTGTGGAGTAAGCCGGAGATCCGCATTAATTGTTGAGTGAGCCGGAGGGTTATAGCGGCCATGCGCAATAAATGTCAGAGGGGCGTCAGGATATGGTCCTCGGCCGGACCTCAGAGGTGCACGGCCGCAGCAGGTGGTTGACAAGAGTAGACCTCGAACATCGGAGTTTTTCTCAGATCGGAGGTCTCGAGGTCGGTCGTCTTGAGGTCGGACGCCGACTTCGGCCGTCCAGGGTCGGAGGTTGTGCAGCTTCTTAGGGGCATTTGCGTCATTTGGGGAAAAAATCTTATTCCCCCCAATACTCACTTATAACAAAATTTTGATCATAATATCTTCATCTTGTATTAGTTATAAAAGCCCTAATTAGTATCCAAAATAAAAAAATCATATGATATTTTTAATACGAAAGTCCATGTAGTGTGGAGAGCTCAATTTAGTAAATTTCTATTTCACATCACTAACTATTAGTAAATCTCGTTTACTTTTTTCGTTTCTTTCTTGATATATTTCTCTCTCATAGACATGACTATGATAATTTATTTACTAATTTATAAATCTCTAAATCTATGGCATATTTTTGGTAGGATATTATAAATTATTGATCTCTATATCTATATATTGGTTATTTCGATTCAACCGCTCCCTTCCAAGTAGAGTGTATGCTCTAAAGGTCACTTATTTAAGCTAACTTATTTCTTGTTGCCATTGGAAACCGACTTGACCCAAACACCAAGTTAACGAAGTCACCGGAGATCTCGACTCATCTGCCATTAGAATTAAAAAGTTCGGATGGGGTCGCTGCATGCCTCCATGGTGATGGTCTGGTGGCTGCTGCGCTCAATCGATGATGATCTCGGCATCGAGCGCCTATAAGTTGGCGTTGGATGGAGGAGAAACTGCTTCAACCGGGGCTCTAACATTGTTTCGACTTGAAACAATAAAAACAAAGAAGTTCGCCTAGTGAAGTGTATTTGGTGGGGGATCCTTTGGTGCCTAAGTCAAACATGACTCTTAGGGAACAGGAGGAAGCCTAAGAGGAGCAGAGAAACAACATAAGAGAATCGAAAGATAACTTATCTAAAAATCTTCCGAGAATGCAATATATACATGAGGGTCAAAGCTTGCCGCCAAGTAGTTCACGACTATACACTGGTTGATATGGTAGCAACCTGTGTATCCCACCCATAAATCACTCCGTGCTTCTCGGTCATAGGGATTTGCTTGGATATCATGTTTGTTAAGAAACAGTTATTGATCACGGCCAAATTATTGCTAGTTGGAGAAATATAGAGGACTCTTTATGCATCTTTTGGGTTGGCCATGCGGCAAGTTTTGAATGCTCAGCCCATAGTTAGATAGTGAACTTTCATTAGTCGGTTTGCCTCATCAGTAAAGATCGGTTCAGAGATATATCATGTCCAGTGTCATAAAACTTATAACCCAAAAAGTATGACACAACATAGAAAGCTATTCAATTCACATACTATAAACTTATTAGAATATTGATCTACTGCAATGTGCAGGCTACATTTTTTTTCTTTTTTTTCTAACTATTCTCGAAATGCAATATAGCAATATAATAAATTATAATAAATAAAATACTTCAATAACTAAATTTTTATTGCACATCAAGCAATGAACTTCAATAATGGCCAAGAAAAAACTCCCCTCCAATATCTAAACTGACATGGTAATACCAATTTAGATAAGTATAGTACTTATTTATTTTAGTTAGATAATATTCTCAAGTATCAATTACACTTATGCCAATTATATAAGTATAATTGTTACTTATGTAATTGATACATAATATTGATAATAATGAAGTATTCCATGATATATCACTTATACTCACTTATCATTAAAGGAACAAATAATATAATACTCTCTTATAACATATATAAATTAATAAGTGATCATTGTAAGCCTAGCTAACTTCCTCTTGTATCAGCTAGAAGAGCAAATAACAACTATTACTTGCTACAAAACATAGTATTTTTAATTTGGTATTTAAAATTATTCTTATGATGACCATTATAATATATAATAATAGATAATAATAAACATAATGACAATACTTTTTTAATCACCTTTCACTTGATAAAAAAATATTATTTTTGAAACTATATAATTTCTTTTAGGGAAAATTGATGCAAAAAATTGAACTTTGAAAAATATTTTTTTAAAAAATGATGTAAATAAAAATAATGGTTGTTATTGAAATAAAAACCAACTATTATAATGCTAAACATTGTATTATCAAAAATTCATTCATTAAAAATAAGAAATTTATTTATCAAAAAGGATGATAGTAAGATTTTATAAATTTATTATGAGCAAAAAAATTTGGTAACTATGATCACTTCTCATCAAGAGTAGAGAGCTTGATGATCTACTATGGTCATTTTAGATATATAATAGATTATCCAAAATAAAAAACCGTATTAAATAAGAGCCCTACTTATTATCCAGAGTAATAAATTATATTAAAAATATTATTAGTGTGGTTCAAAATAAAGGACCATATTAAACAAGAGTCCAATTTTTTATCCAAAATTAAGATTGTATTAATAACAATATATGATGAATGGAAAGCTCAGCATAAGCTAAGCCTCTATTTTAGTTACATATAATAGATATATGTATTTGTATATACATGCGTTAAGGAGAGAAGTATCGATCGAGTATCAATCAATAGCCCAAATCTTATCGGCCATCTCTTATTGATATGAGTGTTTTCATATGTAAAAGAGTCAATGTATCAAACCCATGGAGAGTCATCCATGTGTGTACTACACACACACATACATACATACATATATATATATATATATATATATATATGTGTGTGTGTGTGTGTGTGTGAGAGAGAGAGAGAGAGAGAGAGACAATTACAGTCTCTATAATCCTTGATATATGTAATCATAACAATGGCTGCATAATATACATTAGAAATAAAAAATTGCATGCCTAGGTAGTCACTCGTCCTTAAGGAAAAATTTTGTTTGAGCGGAAATGTACGATAAGAATTTTTGAAATTTGTATGTCATTGTGACGTTCCCCTAGCCCATATTTCATAGCTTGGGGGCCCATGTTTATAGGCAAATTAGGGTTCAACACATTGCATCTTGTTTGATATAAAGCCACTGAGTAGACCACCTTCTAATCCATTGTTAAAAGATAAGCTTATGTTCATGCAGTGTGATATGGAGCATGCAATGAATTGATTGCTTGGATGTTAAAAGTTTGGGCAACTTTTTTAACCAAAGATTTAGAAAGGAAGCAATTTGTCGTCACCAATTTAGATATAGTTTATTATTGCTAAATGTTCCAACTAGGTTATCTCTTCTAATTGATTTTGAAACTTTTATAAAATCCTATTTTTTTTTATGAAAAAAGTTTTCCCACAATTTCTTACTGTTTGTCTGACGAAGACCGGGTATTAATATCTATGTTAAGTAGGTATTATTAGGTTCCTACATGCAGGAGTCCGAATACGAAATACCACAATTCTTATCAGAAACAGAAATGATGCAACATAGTCCTCAGACTTGCACATACATTATATTTTGTTTTCTGTCAAGAAAATGATTTCATTTGTTGGTTTGGACCAAATTCTCTTCACACATATTGGCTTAGTATGGACCATTGCCTAATGCATGCAGCCTTTTCATGGACCATAATAACAAGATTAATGTCCTCAGTTATTACATGTCATTTGTTTTAACCATCTAACTTTTCAGCCACATCCTGGTCTCATGATTAATAAAAACAAGTGGTACTATATTTATTTTTAATAAGGACTACTAGAGAGAGAGAATTTATGTCCTTCAAACTCAAAACAGAATAAAGTTGAGAGCATTCAAGAGTTAATGATTGGGCATCGGAGCTCAAATAGGAGTAACCAATACCACCTATCTTATGGAGCATGAAAGGTACCAGTTGTGGTGGTTCATGGCATGAGAGGTGCTTATGAGGAGCATGTCATGTGCATGCTGGGGACAGGAGACCAACCACGGAGAGGAGTACAGTAAGTTTCTTATCAGGACATCAAGGATGCCTCACAAGACCTCTCAAGGACCAAATTGTACAGTCCGTGAATCTTTCCATGCCCTTGGCATCACATTTAATGCTTGTGAAGACATGTGTGCATGTGCATGCACATGCGGACGGACGCACTCCTGCAAATATTTTTAAAACCGAATCGGACCGGCATATACACACGTACAGGTGTATGCAGATGGATGCACTGCTGCAAGCATATGTTGTTAGTAGGCCCATTTAGCACATATTGTTAAAACCGAGCTGTACCGGCTGGTCCGGCCGGTTGAACCAGAACCTGATGGCTTGTTTGGTCCGATTCGAACATCTTTTTTAATTTTGATCAAGACTTTTCAGCACGTTGTCTGATCTGGTTTTAGAACTATCCTACTTGGGAGGGACCTTATCCAAATTCCAAAGCTAATTAGAGTTGAGCTGAGGGATTAAAGCATTCAGCCTTCATTTGGCTGTGAATGCAAACACTAGTTCTTTGTGCATAAACGAGGTTACAAGTGTTTGTTATTGGTTGGATTAGACACTAAAATAACGGAGTTAACCGATTACAATGCTGCAATTTGAAGCAACATTTAGAGTAGATTGACCATTAAATGCGACAATTTGATAGACTTAACCCTAATAGCTTAAGTTGGATCCACAAAAACCAAGTGAGAGTATAATTAGGTCAAAACTAAACAAAGTATACAAATTTCAGCCAACCTCAAGTCAAACATTTATGGCTTGGCTTTGACTAGCCATATTTTTTGGGTATAGTCAAATAATTGGAAAACTATATATATATATATAAATCATTGATCTTCTATGCATGGGAGAAATAGTATCTTCTTTCTTGTGCAAAGGGGGAAACGATATCATCACTCTATTTGTCAAAAAATAATAATAGTAAAGCGAAATGACGTCAAGCTTGCATGCCTTTGTCCATGAGTTGATTGGTCCTTGCTTTTCCATCAAAAAGCTGGCATGCGTTGCCTAAAGTTTGAATTTTTTAAACTCAATACTGGCTTTTGATTCATAATGGTTAGATTTAGACGTGCACTATTTTTCTGAGTGCATCCTAATGTTTAGAATGTATGGATAAGTGCACTCATGCACTTAAATTATGACTTGACGGGAGATAAATATGACTCATTGAGATAACTATCGAAAAAATTAAGGCTGGGAAAGAAAAGAGTTTAAAGGTCAATGTCAAAAAAGTATGGATGTAATTGCGCCATTAGAGGTTATAATGGTGATGGCTTGAAAAGGCCAGGCTCCTAGGAAGTCATGAGACATAAAACAAAGTAACAATCTGCTATTAGAATAAGAGGAAAACCTACTTTTTTGTTATTTTGCTCTTTTTTTATTTTTATTCATTTAATATTACTTTTGTTTTGGTTAAATTAATTTTATATTTTATTTTCTTCATTACAATCAATTTATTTTGAGTTCTTTCTATTTCCATGTCCACATGCTAGTTGTTAATATTGTAGATAATAACACTCATTTCTTTTTGCCTAGATAAATTTTTGACTGAATTTTTTTAGGAAAAGAGAATAGTGGTCATGAATTGTTATGATGGAGTAGTATGGGTAGCATCAGCAAAAAGTGAGTATTATTTGATAAAATCACTGCTAGGCTAAATTTCTAAATATCAACATATACATAATTGACATTTAAAAATGGGCATACACATACACACACACACACACATTAACAGTGAGATGATTAAAGATAGGTGATCACAATAGTGTTTTGGTACTAAAATGTTATGGGGTGCCTACTTTGTACAGAAGAAAACTTCCTTTTGCCATGCGCTATGAGAGAATTAGTCAGTTCTGAAACTGGTGCAGTAGATGGGATTGGTTGAATGCTAAAATTGCCAAGCCTGCATTATAAGGAGAGGAAACTGCTAGTGTCTGCTAATGAGCTCCTTGAGGCAATATACTTGGTATTATATAATCCACACGCTACTGAATTTAAATGATCGATCGACCGGATATTATTTGGACAAGATTCCAACTGATTTTTCTTATTTTGCAACAGCTATTGTGACAAGAGATTCTCAGTGTGTGATGATGGAGGAAGCTTCCTAGAACTAAAGCATTTGTTTCAAGGAGTTGGGTTCACCATCAGTGAAGACTCCTGTGGTTGAGAGCAAAAGAAGATGGAGATGTCGATGGAGATGTCCTCCCATTGGAGCAAAAAAAAAGAAGACATGGGGCTACCTTAGCCTTTAATATGCCTTGAGGTCCCAAAACAAAAGGAAGCAGGGAATTTGTAAGGACCGTGCACGACCATCTCAGTGAGCCACAAAGAAAAAGCAGCAGCATTCAACTTTTGACATGTACTGGTACATAAAGGAAGATTCTGTGTGATTTCTAGGCTCAAGTGGTGGTTGCTATGAGGTACAGGATGGTAGGCGTAATAGTTTAACCAAGCTTTCAATGATGCTGATATTCCCATATAATGAAAATATCATAGTCCAGTTCAATCTTGGATTGGATTTTTTCAGAGAACAAAACAGCAGTTCATATAGCAGCCATCATAATTAACAAAAAAAAAAAATCAGAAAATAATGGAAAAATAACAACATTATTTGATTGTGTCACTTTCACTGAACTAGAAACAATTTTTCAGATGATATGGAGATTTAAATTCAAAGAATATTACTCTATTCAAACAATAAAAATTATTTAAAGCCCGTTATGAATATATAATGGTTCCAATAACATTTTAGCAACCATTAGAACATTATAATGTTCGTTATTTTATACCATGACCTTAACTGTCTGGTGAAGTAATTGTTATACATTATGCAAGTAGATACGTAGTTGTCCAACTACTTTTTTTGAGCAGCAGAGTTTCTTTTACTATATTGTCGTTTTTATTATGCATTTTTTTTTTCTGACGAAGGCAAAGAAATTGAGTTTATTTGGGGTAAAGTTTTGTTACGTAGTTGGTGCCTGAGGCTTTTAGTGCAAACAAGGAGATTAAAGTAGGGTTTAGAAGTCAAAAGTAGTCATCATTATTTTGTTTTGATTCTTAGATGCTGAGGAGTCAGCCTCGGCTCTTCCTACGTGCAGCACAAGTATCCAAATTATGAAACCGACGCCACATCTGACTCTAGTCCTTTTCCAACCTCTCTCTCTCTCTCTCTCTCTGTGTGTGTGTGTGTGTGCGTGTGCGTGCGTGCGTGTGTGTGTGTGTGTGTGTGAGCATAGATGTGATAAAAATTACAATCGAGCTATGACTATAGTTCTTAAAAGATTTGAACCCAATTACAGGGTCCAAGAATGGTTTCTGTTCAATGATATTTTCGTATGTTTTCACCTTTTATACTCTCTCCAAATTATAATCCTATTGCTCTAAATCCACCAAACTAACTAGAATTTATTGGGCCTAGCCTCATTTAGTATGGAGATCAGACTGATAAGATGCACCACAACTCCATCTGAAAAAACTTCCACATCTGAAGAAACCAACCATGAACCCGAAACAAAGATAAAATAGTGAAAGAGACAAAGATGGCTACATATGAACAGGCGACTCAAGTTAGTCCCCCTCGTTCTCGAATATAAACTACTAATCACTACTACAGGGCGCAAACCAGCACGCCACTCCGATATCTACAAATCCAACCCATGAAAATTCTCTTGGGCATGGTATCAGAAATCATTACAGAATCCATCAAACCAACCACCACCTCCAGCAGCAGCAGCAGCAGCAGCAGCAGCAGAAGAAGAAGAAGAAGAAGCCTCATCCTCTCATCGAAGCGAAGATGTCAGCGACCGGAAGACGACCTCTTCGCATGGGATGGTGAGGCCCATGTCGTGGCCAAAGCCAAACTCCTCCTCGGCCTGACGCAGGAGGCTCTGGAACTCAGGATGAGTGAGATAAGATATAGGAACTATGAACCGGCTCCTGTTCTCCCCCACGTACACCGCAAAGTGGCCCTTCGGCACATCATCCGGCAGGCCCTCCTCCTCTCCACCACCACCACCACCCAACCCCTGCTTCCTCCCAAGGCTGGAACACCTCTTCAGTATCTGCTTCAATACCATAGCTTGGGAAAGCTTGTTGTGCTTCCTAAGAGTCATTTTCTTTTCCTTCTTCCCCTTATTCTTGTGAGTTTATATATATATATATATATATCAAAGAGAAGTGAGCTAAAAGGAGAGAGGAGGAGATTTTGAGTGAGAGTGTTGAGTGGTGGGAGGGTGGTATTTATGGGGAGGGGGAGAGGAACAGAGGCATGTGAGTGGGGTGAGAGTGGGGAGGATAGGAGAGGACTACTTGGTTGGGGCCAAGGACATGCTGGGCCTGACACTTTGGTGGCTCTGTTGACCCTCCCAAGGACAGGCATGGCCCTCCTTTTTCATGTACATGTGTAAACCCAGTTGCAAGTTGTGACCTCCCATCTTTTTGTGCCCAGTCATTGAAATCTAAACGTGGGGGAGGTCCATATTTCTAGATGGAGTTAAAATTTGCTAAGTGTGGTTTTGTTGGATATGAATTTAGGATTAGGCTGCAGTTGCCTACAATCATAACTGATCATAATGTACCGTATGTACGGTCATCGGGCATCCGATGGCTCGTGCTAGTCGCGACGCCGGCCTGTCGTTCTCGTTCGTGTAGGACTATCGCATGCTTGCGACACAACACGTGTGATGCACCATGGCTGCATCTGCTAGTAGGTGATGCTGAGCTGTGTTTTCAAGTTTACCATCCACAATTCTATGTTTACTGAACTTTTCCTGCCCTCTTGTTGATTTTATTATTGCATCGATGCTACCCTAACACACAGAAATCTTGCGTAAAAATTGTTAGATAATGGATAGGCTAATTTTCTCCCTATTTCTTCTCTCACTAGCAAGCTGGTGTTTGATGTCAGTTGCTTAGCAATAGGACTAGTGGAGTGGTCTGCACATGAAATAAAATCATAAATGCTGTATAAAGTAATACTTCTCTGAGTTGTACAACAAAGGCGAAAAGAAAAGAACTCACTTGCTTCCATCCATTTGAAATTTTATCTTTAATGTCATGATAAAAACTAATAAACTCTTGATGACAAGTTTGTCTAATATGTTCATGTTATTTTCTTTTCTTTTTCCCTTTTTGTTGTCTCTCTCACCTCTGTAATTGGGTTGTTTAATCCAGCATTCTGGCGCAATACAGTCCATAGATGGCTTCTTTGAATAACTGTTCACATCACCTAGTGGATGGTCACATGAATGGCTTGAATAGGCTAAATGCCTTGTTGTTGTGGGGGAAAAAACCTAATAATCTCCAGTGTCCAGATGTTAAACATATCTTGAAGACTGTATCCCTGATGACAGCAATAACAACAATGCTTAGTGCACACTCCTGGTTTGTCTCCCCAAATTTTGGTTACCGACTAGTCCAATCCTTTCAAAAGTTTAGACCCCATGCCTCTTTCCTTGACACTGGTAAAGGAAAAGAATAAAGAGTCATGCCCATCATAAACTAAGACACAGTTGTGGGCAAAGCCAACTTTGGGTAAACTAAAACAGCCAGCAGCATGATAGATCTTATAATGTGACTAAGACTTCCACTTCACAATGAACCTAACTTCCCTTCTCACAAAAGTGGAGACTCTTTACTTTCCACTGTCAAGGATAGACATTTTAACAGTGCCACTGCAAAGTTTTAATTCCCATAAAGCCTCCATACATTTCCAGCGAGTAGGTTCTTTCCCACCATATTTTTAACCAAGGCAGTTTTCTGTTGGTCCTTTCCTAAACTATGGTCCATAAATGAGAAAAAGAGAGAGAGAGAGAGAGAAAGAGAGTGAGTACAATTATATTATTTGCAGTTAAGAGTCACGGATGATGAAGGGTGGTGGGCCGTACTGGGGTACTGGACAGTACCACCAGAGTTTGGTGTGTGTGTGTGAGAGAGAGAGAGAGAAGAAGGAGAGCAGAAGCCATGTGGTGGTGTCTTCTGCTCTTGTCTCGTTTAAACTCCATTACCATGGGGTTGCAGGGTGGTAAAATGGGTTTAACCGAGTGGATAACCTTGAAAAATAATGGAAAAAAGTAAATAAATAAATTGGCTCCATCCCTATCAAAGAATAGCTTATTCAAGTTAAAGCAGATTAAGTAGATAACAAACAAAGCCATGCATTCAACAAGTGTGTAGTTTGGGCTAATTCACCACTTTAACATGCGATGACCGCAAACCAAACAGGATTTTGAAGCCTAATTCAATGTTCTATTTGGTTTGATCTGTTTCATTTCCTCATCATCCAAGTGTTTTTGGGTGTGCTGTAGCTTGCAAATGCTCTCCCACAACCTAGTATTGGACTAGAATAGTTTAGTTATTTATCTTTGATTGTTGGGACTGCCGGGAAAGAGCATACCTTGCACTTTTACTTTTTCTAGTGCTTTGCATGCTGTAAGTGGTTTTCAGATTGGACTAGATGAGAAAAGGATAAGGTGTGCACGACATAAAGGGCAGGAATGAAGCAAGCATTGCATGTAAAAGTATTTGTCCTTCCAGGTACCAACCAGATAACACACCCACAAGCTGCTAATGGAGCTCAGCTATGAATCACCTTTCACAATCATCTTCCTTTTCTTTATTGCCCAAATCACATTCCATTCTCCCATGATGATATAAAATTTTCAAATGGACTGTTGGCTTTCTCCTCTTCCTTTACCTGATTATGTATATACATTTATCTCTTCATTATTATGATGATACGAAGCTGGTTTCCATGATGATCAATAGACTCATATTCTCTTAAGATGTTTCTTTCTCTCTTCTCCTCAAGATTAAAATGCAAATGGGGTATATCCAAAAAAAGAAAGTGTGCATTTATGCATTTCTATGCAAACACCAAGAAGAAAAGTTCAATCTCTATAAATCAGAATCTAATCTTAGCTGCCCCAAACAGCATGTGCACCCTGCAAGTGTCAGAACTAGTCATTCCGAGCTGAGATGCTACCTCAAGGGAAGAAGTAAGACACCATATCTCTAAAACATTTGTAAGCCATGTACCAGGACATTGCCACACTATTTAATCAGGCAGCCTCCAGCTTTCTTCATCCTTTCCACCTCAAGGTACACTGGTACAAATGTTTTCAGGCTTATGAGTACCATGCAAGCCCAATGAAGGCAATGTAGTAGTTTGGAGAATGACTTTCCTAGAGGTTCAAGGTAGGTTAGTCCAATGGAGCCATAACCAAATGAGAAGTGGATTTCCATTCAAAACTCCAGTGTTCGATTTTAAAAGCAGATAGGGTGCAATTCAACATGGTATGATTTTAGAATTCTGAATGTAAACTCTTCAATGTGACTGCTAGAACAACATAAAACTAGGCAGTACAAGGAAGAGAGAGAATCAAAAGGGGTGGTTTGCAATGATCAAAATAGAGCAATTACCATGGTGATGGGGTGTGATGGTGACCCCTCTTCTCTGTTTTGCACATGTAGGCCACGTTAGACTTGCCCCAGGATCCCTTGAAAGGACAGCACAGGGAGGCCCCAATAAGATCACAGCAGACCAACTCCTTTCCCTTAAAAATCTGCAAGGACATAACAAGCACCTCAGATTGAAAACCACCCTCCTGCTTCCTTCCGTAAAATGCCCCAGTGGGATTCTTGAGGACCAGACCACTATTCTTGATACTGATAGGGAGCCTAATCATGAGATCACGGTGATAGATAGCTACTTAGCAGAGAGGTGACCACTTGGAAGATAGTAATGCAAAGCCACAGGGATCCATTGGACAAATAAACACCATCCTGTAGCAATTAAGTCTAGATGGTTGAGATTGAAAAGTTTTTCATATAGCAGGAAAGAACAAACTGAGCAGACAGTGATTCAGGTCACATGTGAAGTAGATGCTTCAGGTATATACTGAAAGTGAAGCCAAACATTTATCTTTAGCACAAACAGATTGATCTGGATTTGTTATAGTGAACAAAATGATAAGAATAATAATAAAAGCAATGGAGTTGTCTGTATCACAAGGGAGGTCCATGGAAAAGTCTGTAAAGGTGTGATATTGAAATCTCAGAACTGGGTACCTCAACATGTTTCTCGATCTGTTGGAAGATGACAGGAACTACCTACAGCTGTTATGCCTTTGATAATGCATCAGTGCCACAAGAAATAGATTTAAAGTTTTGGAAGAGTAGCAAGAACATGGTATAAGGTTCCAAAAATTCTCTAACTGAATATCAAATCTGACATAACAAGATCTTGTGTCATTCTTCTTGTGAAAATAATGGATTGGTGAATGAAGTTTCCCAAATAAAACTATTTTCAACTGTAAATCTATCTGACAGTACCTGGACAGATATTGGGATGATGTTTGCATGAAGTCAATGTTGCTAGCATCTAGACATCTAGTTCTCACTGTTCGCTAGCTGATGTATGGACCAAGTCAATGCTGTTAACTTTCAGTTCTAAATATTTACTAGTTTACATCCTTCTGTGAGATGTATGACTTTGCAGTTCTGAGCCTACGGGCATAAAGATATCAAATATGTGAATGAAAGCTCTTTCCTTTCACTTTTGTGGTGCATCGAGAATGTAGAGGCACCAAAATCCATCTACATATGCTGGATACAAGATCATTTAGCATTCCGAACATTTATAGATTTAACTCTTATAAAACTCGATAATTCATCTAGGCATGCTGGAAACAATTTATCCTCAATTTTATTATACTTGATTGTTCCAAGGCCATAATTTAAATACATGCAAATTGAAGGAAAAAATTTTCAATCAGCCAACTATGAAACTTGTTGGAATATATGTTCCTATATTTTTTTAATATTACAAGCATATTCTTTTCTGAAAAGGAGAAAACATTACAAGCATATTTATATCGAGCAGATATTGGTGACACGATAACTACTTGCTTTTCCTTGTTCGAGGAGTACCAAAAAAACAAGTTTATTTGTAGAAAGCAACTAGTCATGCAACAAAGGTGCTCCTTTCATTTACATTCATCAAAGAAGACAATACAGAAAAGTATTTAGACTGTAAAAGAAGGCAGACATGCTTGTAAGCACCCCCCCCCCTTTCCCCAACACACACACACACCCCTTTCCCCCTTTCTCATAAAATTAATTGCAACTAGAAAGAACAGGAAAATGAAAAATATGAACATGGGGATTAAATCCCTTTAGCATGGATTTACATGTAATCCAGTTTCACTTCTTGCTCACGGGAAGACCTGGTAAGATTTACTGACCAGAAGAAGCTTTTGACTGCTGAGGCAGGCCATCAATCATGCTCAACTGTCTCCTGAGCTTAGCTATGTGGGCCTGCACCTGTGTCAGAGAATAATTGGCAAAAGTCATTCCATTTTCAAGGACTGAAATTAATTCAGCATCTTGCACTTCCTAAAACCCTAAACCATCACAAGGATATTTACTGGAACTAATCCATCCTTATTCTTGCATTTGCATAGTACTAGAATTTGGTGTGTTTGTGTTTAGAATATCAAAGAGACCTTCGTCTTCTCTCTCCTCCCAAGTCGATGGGCAATAGGTGGGTAATATCTAAACACGTTTTCTCCTCAAGTCCCGATGTCCAATTGGTATTGGCTGGGATTTGCAAATGAGTAGAAATAAAATTTAACGAAGTTTGGGGGAGTCCAGCTCCCACCAGAAGAGAACCAGTCATGCATAACCACATGAGGGCATAGAGATGTATGCTACATCTCTCATGTTTACCCTATACATATGCATATACATGTCTATGGATATTTATATGAATTTGTATATCTCTATCTATATGTATGTGTATATATAAGGACAAGTCCATAAGAGTTCTTCTAACTGCATTTTCCCATCAAGTTACTATCCGACGACCTTAGCTGAAGACCTTTCTTTAAGTGAGCACCACATGTATTCTTTCAGATGGTGCTGCTAACAAATTAGGGGAGGTGAATGCCAACCAACGTTAGATCAGATGGTTGGCATCCCACTCAACTTACCAGAAGTCCAGTGTTCAAATCCTGGTGTTGGCATTCCAACCAATTTTTTCCTGAAAAAAAATAGAAGGTGAGGAGGAAAAATAGAGGCAAATGGCCACCTCCATCCTCCTCCATTCATGAAAATCAATCATGGACAGCTATGATCACTCATTGGACTTATCTTGGAAGCATGAATGGTTGTAATCGCCTTCCTAGAGACAAGGACAGCTGAGACTCCAGATATCTCAGCAGAAAACAAAGATAGCTCATGAATAGAGATGGGACCAAATGTTTAAAAAGAGGAGGATGTAGTTGAGAACAACCGAATTAATCCCAGACATAGAATGACAAGACAAGCAAGATAAACAAGGATTGAGAAGCTGCAGGAAAGATGCTACTTTCCCTGCTGTTTCTGCCTATGGTTATGGACATGACTAGTCCAATACCTCAGGAGAAGATGTAGGACCAGCAACTTTGGTTTGTCATTCAGAATTCAATGACTTGATAACCCTGATTAGATTTGACAGAAGCTCTTGAAAAGAGCTTGTGAACATGTCAATTAGACCAGACAAGTGCCCATGACTAAGCTGGAAACATACAGTGTGCTCATGCTAGTTGGCATATTGAGTGTGGAGCAAGATCTACTATAGTTATTGTTAGACATATGGTTGGGAATGAGAAAGAGACCAACAGATCTTGTTTCCTCTGCTTGCATATCTTGAAAGTCTCCAAACATCACCAGTACTCCCAAATTATAGTCCAGAATCAAGGAGAAAGAGAGTCTAGCTACAATCAAAAAATAAAAAAGATTGGAAGTGAAAAGAAGATTCCAGCTACAAAGGAAGTCAAGCTGCCAAAGGTTTTCCCTTTTAAATAGTAGAGATAACTATCCATTAGGAACAATTAAAATTCTCAAAAAATTCATTAGTCGTAAAAACATAAAATGAATGTCTCAGTGATAAAAAGCATGCTATGCAGCAAAAATAATGATGAAGAAAGAATCCTAATGATACAGCAGTGGAATTTCCTATAAATATATTAAGGGTGAGAAAAAAGTAGATTGTCCTATACTATAGGATGGCTTACAGGCCAATTATGGATGTAAAGAGATCTGCAATGCCAAGTCTATCAAACACCTCCCCCCGGTCGCCCCCCCAAAAAATAAACAAAAAAAAGAAGACATGAAACCAAATACCCCTCACCAATTCTCTAGCACTGAGTTTGCCATACTTCAACATAATCTCCTTTGATTTTACCCTACTACACTTTGCTTCACTTCCCATTTACCAACTACCATCACTAGGGCTGGAAATGGGCTTGGGTTAGCCCAAGGCCCATCAGACCGAGCTTCCAGCTAGGCCCGAAAGAGTTCAGACCGAGTATGGGCTCAAATGTAGAGCCCATTTGTTCTTCAAACCGGGCTCGGGTATATCATTGGCTCGGCCTAAGCCTGAACAAGGCCCAAAATGGAGACTGAATTCAAGCCCGAATCAATTTGTTTTTGTATATTATCATTTAGAGAGAATAATAAAAGAGTAAAAGATAAATCAAAATAAGTTTAATTGAGAATAATGTATCATGTATCATTTACTTGTGTAATATGAGAGAGTCCAATTTTTAGTAGCTCATTCACTTGTGAAGCAATATAATGAAATATTAGACTTCAATCTGGTTCGGCCAGACCTATTTTTGGCCCAAACGGATAATTTGGGTCGGCCCAACTAGGTTCTGCTTGGGCCCAAGCTTGAGCTTGGATTATCCAAAAAATTTCGGGCCTAAGCCCGGCCTGAAGTCCCCCCTCCCCCCCCCCCAAAAAAAAAAAAGAAAAGGGCCGAGTTCGGGTAGGGGCATGGCCCAACCCACTTCCAGCCTTAACCATCACGATTGCCCTCTCTGTCAATTCCACAATCCCCCTGAGTCTCTAACACATTTCCTCACCACCATGATAGTGTAGCTATTCAACATCACTTGGTTCCTTTTCAAAGATCAAACCAATAAAAAAAACAATGCATTTGAAGTTATAATGGTTATGAAAACATTTTTCCGACATTGTGACAAACATAGCTTGATATGTATGGATGTGTTGCACAATATCTAAGGACATTAATCTAAGATATACCAAGCCCAGAACTGCCTTTACAAGGTGCAAAAGCCTAAATGAAAGAAATAATGGAAAACCCAACCATCGACAAGCTTTAGTCCAGGCATTGGATAAAACCCAATATATAATTATTTGTATCCAGAAAAAAAGGGACAACAAAGAGAAGAAAAAAAAAGAAAAAAAAACAAAAACAAAAACCCGTTACACTATTACAGCTTGCTTGATCTATTCTAACCCTGATATTTACATTGTGGCTATGATAGTACCATATTAGGTGCAGTCATCTCTAATTTTGCACTAAATTTATTAGCCTATAATTTTGCCACCAAAAGCATGCCCCGAGTCCAAGACATTTGTCATAACCAATGCATTCAACACATCGTGTCATACAAAATACAAACCTTGTTTGTTCAGAGCATGCCCATTGATTGGAGTGAACTTTCCAGATGCACACAAAAAAAAATCAAGATAGTAGTTGGGAACAAATCCCAAATTCGAGTCTCATTTGCCACTTGAAGATAGGCCATGACTTATTTATACATCCTTATCAGTCCGCAACAGATGTCAGAGAAGAGAATTGCCCTTAACCCCATGGTCTAGTGGCCTGATGATCACGTTTTATCAGCCCAAACAAACAGCAATCCTTTTTCCCTTCTTGTAGCAAGTCTACCCAGTTCTCAGCCCTATTGCTTTCTCAATCTCTCCTACAAAGGGGATGGATAAGGCAGTTGGATGGGGGGGGGGGGGGGGGGGGGGGGGGGGGGGGGGGGGGGGGGCGCGACACATGGTGACACATTGCCCCCACATGTCAACCATCAGTCCAACTTTCACCCACCATCGCTTCAGTTAATCACCTCAATCAGATGAGAAGAGATGGCAGCTGTGTCGAACCAGTTCAAGCTAGTCTAGATTATGTCCAAGTTGTTATGGGTGGGAATCAGTCCCAGGCTTCGTTACATGTAGGTCTGAGTACATAACAGCAGCCTACAACAAAAACTCATGAACAAGTCAGCTTAATAACAAGTGAATTTCTGAAAACTAGTTTTACTTTGTCTATTAGCTTACTTGTGATCAATTATATGTGCAAACCATGATAACATATTCATGAGCATAAAATCAATTTAATAGGAAGTTGATGGAGGAATATCTACAATTGCTACAACTCTTCTGACAGTTATCTTAGTACACAGGTAGCATGATGCAACTTGTTTCATCTCGAATTCTGACCAAGGATTGTGTGTTCCACATGACATATTTCCTGATAACCAGACTCAACAAGGCTTATCCAATCGACTAAAGTCTGGACTAAATCCTGTTTATAATTTGTCTGTTGATCATGGGAGGGGTGCTTTTAAATCCTATAATGTGGCACTCAACAATTCTCTTAATCGACTAAAATAAGAAACATGCAATCTAACATTCATTTGTCAACAGCTCTGCTCCTAATGCAAATGAACTATCCAGATTTTAGAGAACATGAGTACCAATATTGGCTTATTCATTATATAAGATTTATAATCCTGTATTCATCTAAAAGACAATGACTGTTTCCAGCATGTTGTAGGACTGGTCTCGATTGTTAGGATCATAGATACATAACACTGTTATTGATGTCACGATTATGATTTCAGGGTTTAATTTCTCCAGTGCACAGACATTTCAGAGAAGGGTATATGTGTATAGAGATACCGAATAAATGCTACTACAGCTGTATAAACCAAAGTCATCTATGCATTGTATTTCTAAACGAATAATTTGTAATGCAAAGTTTTTTTTAAAAAAGAAAAAGATCTAGTTCTTACCTGCTGACGAGCAGCTGCAAGTTTCAATAGCTCGTCTGCCTCAGAGAAATTCATGAACCACGGACTTAGTGGGTGATCTTTGGTATCACCTCTTTTCTTTTCATTCACATGTTCAACAGGACCTATAAAAATTAGGAAGGCAGTTTATTTCTTAAGAACTTTAGGAAGCATATATCACAAAATGGAAAAAGAAAGCAAAATTATACCTGGTGGTGATAAGTTTAGACCAGCAGGTAGCCTTGGAACAATTGCAGCTGGATGATTTTGGACACGGAGAAAGAATGCCTCAGTAGGCTCAGAAAGAACTATCTCATCATATGTTTCCACAACAACAGGCCTTTTTGTTGACTGGGGTCCATTATCATCCTCAGGATACAACTTTAGCTGGTGATATCTGAAAAAGCATTACGGCAAGTTGCATGTCAGCATGAAAAGCAAACAAATGACATCATTTCAAAAAAGTTGATGATCTTTGCAGGAAATTTACAGGTTCAGCTGCTTGTCACAAACATCACTGTGGAAAAAGAGGGTAATAGCTATTTCAAATTCTCCCCATCCAGATTCTGACAATTCAAAAGGTGCTGATTCTACAACCCTCGTTGGATTGTTGAAACTAGGATGCAGTTGAAAGACGGCACTCTTGACTATCACACTCAAATCCTCATTTGTTGCGCTGCGAACATAAACAGTCCATTTGTGGGAATTGTACCTAAATAATATAGTTACATGATGTTAGCTTGCAAATAGTTTTTTGACTTAAGATGATCTAAGATGATGCAGCACATTATACAGCACAATATACAGTTTCTCATAATGAGAATTGCACCCAAAGCAAGAGTTAGCAAACTAGGCTTACTCGCTTGCTTTTTTACCAAGCCAGAACGAAATTGCTCCATATACAATTGGAAAGCCGATCTCCACGTCCTTGAGTCTTCTAGTCTGATTGTACAAACAAAACAATATTATCATAAAGAACCATGGCAAATTGAATAAAAAGATTATAAATGAAGGGGGCACTAGCAGATATATCACTGTTCTTTCACAATCATATAATATAAAAGGTTAAACAGACTTTCTTTTTTGAGTATGTTAGAAGGAAACTAAATATCTAAAATTAAACTCTTTTAACAAAAGACTGATCTAAACTGGATTGCATTTCCTCTACATACCAGATCTTTCCTAAACTGTGATTCTAACATCTCATCAAGAACAAAACTTCTAAATATAGAAAGTTAAAAAAGAAAGACAGAATACTCGAAGAACAAAAAGCTTGTAATAGAAGGTTTACACAATATAATAGAACTTGATGAGGACATCTGTATCCAATCTCGTGCTGCTTAATGAAAACTAAAGAAAATTAATTTAGGAACTATTGAAGTTCTTTTCAATCACCCCTTGTTGTCTTGGCGGCTAGGGGCTCTTCCCCTTGATAACCTTGTTAATGGTTCAAAGATTGGCATTCTTTTCCTCTTAAAGTTATTGCTGGAGTTCAAATAGTGTATCTGCCAAGGGCCACGTGGTTTGCATCAATAGTTGCTTTAGGGAACATGTCAAGGGGTACAGATAGGTTTTGTTTCATTTCGTAAGGCATCTAAAGGAATCAGAGCATTGCATGTCTTAGGCAAATAAGAAGAGAAGGCAATGTCCCAAACAACTGCAGAGACAGATTATGCGTACAGGCTTGGCCTAAAGTATATTCCGCAAAAAAGGAGACAAAAAGGCATACCAGGATGAGCTCTTTCAGAGCCCGCTCTTCCAATTATTCTTGATTTTCAAAAAGGATGGGAAAAAAGAGAAATACATGATCTATTTTTCTTCCTAAGCTGTACTATTTGTTCCATTGATTATAGAGAAAGAACAGTTGCTTCATCACTTTATCTACTTTTATACTATTGCCATAGGAGGGCATATAGATGCTAGGCCAGTCCTATAATCTGTTGCTACAAGGTGTCCCAAGCAGGCGGCCACTAGGACATCTCGGTTAGCATGTAGGCCTTGGCTTAAGCACCCAAGGACCCCTAGTGCTTAAGGAGCCACTTTAACTGTTACCTACCATTTAAGGGCACTCTTGTAATATTTGTGTGTTTTACATGATGCTAGCCTATCCTTCTCTTGCACACTCTTACACTATCCACAGCGATACATTTTAAATAAAGAACATAAGGATTGTCGAATAAAAACTGGAAGTGTATACACCTAGACTTATATAATACACTCTTTGGTACCTACACGTTTTGATACTGTCCAAAAAAATTCTAGTTTATGAGATCATAATCATCCATCACATGCTCCTTTTCTATCAAAGCTCACATGTCCCTACCATCCATCCAGTTAATATCATTAACTTATCTATGTGAAAGTGACATTTCTTTTAATATCAAGACAACCATCAAAGTCCAAAGCAATAAGAACATGTGGTATGTCTTATTTCTTCATGGATAAATGAAACCAAATTACACATGCATAGACCCAAATGAACAGTAAAAGAATTTCGGAAAACCATTTATTCAGGTCTGCAGAAACATTAGGATCAACATGTGGTTGTTAATTTTGTTGCCACCTACTGATAAACAGCAATCATTTTGAAGTTCATGCTCATATAAGGTTAGAAAAAGCCTAAATCTCCAAAGAGAATAATATTGAAAAAGAGAATCTCAAGGAATGTTGAAAGAGGAAATCAAATTATGGAGGGAAAGAAGTAAGAGATGTTGTTCAGACATCAATGATCCATGTAAATTCTTGACAAGAAATTCATCTTCTGTTAAAAGAGATGATTATAGATCAGGAAGTTGGCATGGTTATATTCTTAGCAGCCAACAATTTCAATGGCACTATACTTAGTAAAACTTATGTCACTATGATTGTCATAGTAGTTCATATTATTATCTTCATCCTCGCTACTACTATAATTAGCATTGCTGTTCTTATTAATATCATAAATGAGCACATTTAATTGCATGAAGCCATTTTGATCTTGTAAGTTCACGTACCATGTGTTCTTAATTATATTTATAAAAAATGAAACCTCATATGTAGATTACTTTTTTCACCTCTTAAATATAAATCGTACCATATATCAATGCTTCTTAAGCCATTTTGATCTCGTAAGTTCATGTACCATGTGTTCTTTTTATACGTTTCACAGTTTAAGCCATATCTGCTACAACAGCTGCTCCAAGTTCAAGCTAATTAAGTCAATATTAGATATCGCATGAACATATATATAACTTTGCCACTGAAATTATCCAAATAAAATAGGAAATCACATGTAATTCTATCTCTATGATTTTGTTTATTCTTCTATTTAAATTGGTTGTAAGAGATACGCAATTAAAAAAAGTGTTAATGATAGGTTCAATGTCAGATGCATTCTATCAATAATTATTTGCACATAATCAATGACATTAACCGAATTAGAATACAGCACAACCATAGAGGTGAGTGTCAATTAACTAGCATCCACAGGTAGTCAAGAGATATAAGAAAAAAAAAAAGGCAGCCCAGTGCAGAAAGCTTCCTCCCGGTCGCAATAGAGCAACCTTACTGTTGTGCCAAGGCTCCCACTCTCAATATACATAATAAAGAGAGACTAAAAATCCTTCTTGCAACTCGAGAAGCAAGTTCTTGTTTCTTCTAATTTGCTGGCCTTTCCGAAGACTCCAGCTTCAAAGTAAACTCCTTCATAATTCAACATCTATAAAGCTAATGGTACAACTTTACCTAGATACGGTACCATAATTTACTTCCCTGCCATTTGAAGCAAGCATCAACACATAATCATCGGTGCTGAACTTCCTCTATCAGTTTCTAGTTGAATCTCTTGATTGCTTAAGATATTCAACTTCACCTATTCGTTGACAGAATTTGGAATACAAAGTGGTATTATAATAACAGCAACAAAAAGAAATGCGGTATCTTACGATTTATTATATTTGTTGCCGAACGGTTTAGGTTTTGAAGACATAAGAGAGAGGAAGGGAGAGAGGAGAGACCTTCTTGTCGTCATCGGAAACCCTAGCGGCCTTGAAGCGCTGAGACTTCTGGATGGGGTTGGCGTCGGGATGCTGCTCGCCGCCGTGCTTCTTCGGCGCTGCTGGCGCCGGGTGCGGCATCGAAGACAGACCAAGGCCAGGAGAAAGAGGAATCGATTCCGTAGGTATAAAAAAAAAAAAACAATAAAAAGAAGAAGACGAACCTGAAATTTCTCTATTCTAGTTCGGTCGGTTAAATTCCAACCGGAAACCCTAAAAGGCTAAAACCCAACTTGAACCGTGAATTATGACGGTTCAACCGCTCGAGCCGCTCCGTCTGCTGCACAGATGAGAAACGGTGGGAAGGGGACCTGCGGCCGAGCCGCGGTTCAACCGGATCGGGTCTGACTCGGGAAGAACTTTGGGTTGGGTGAACTGCGACTTAACCCAATCTGGAGATGGAGGTGAGAGACTGCATTGTCGAACTCTCTCAAGAATGACAGGGATGCAAAATCTTGGGTAAATTATGGTTTTAATCCTCCATGTTTAAATCTTATTTTTAAATGGCTCTTAAACTTAAAAAACTTCTAATTATGTCCTTAGAGTTTTATTTATATTTTAATATTATCCTTCTGGCCATTTTCGACTAATTTTTGATATTGATAACTTACACATAATGCACATATGACGTTCTTTTTCTTCTTAGCATCATTGTAGGCGATGGCATGGACAAGAAAAGAACATTAAAATATATAACAAGGAGAGAGGAGGAAGACTGCAAGATTGTAGGTTTGACTGGAAAAAGGTGATGGCAGGCTCGAGGAGCGAGCCCGACGATGAAGGAAGGGTGAGAACCCAATGGAGAAGGTTAGGACGGAGCAGACACATGCAGCGTCATGGTGAAGACGGGGCGGGCACAACATCATGGTGAAGACGGGGCGGGCACAGTGCCATGATGAAGGAAAAGCAAAAGAAGGGAGGGTCAAGGAGGAGGCAAGGGGGCTTGGTCCAGTGGAGAAGGATGAGGAGGGGGAATGGGATGGTTGGGTCATCCTGAGGAGGAGGAGAAGGAAGGGACTGGGTGCCAAAGATAGAGAAGAGGCCAAAGAGGAGAAAGAGGAAGGGGGCATATGGGTTCTCATCAGAGGTTCCTAGGCATTTCCAGTGTTAGAAACTGGTCAGAAATGCTGCATTAAATTACACTTAAAAATCGAGGGACATAATTAGAAATTTTTAAACTATATAACTATATAAAAATATTTATGAAACTTAGAGGACAAAAAACATAATAAACAAAAAAGTTTACAGAATTTTTTGATTTATAATCTATCAATGATGATATGGCATATGGATGATAAAGTGGCACTCAATGATTGGACACTTTTGGACAAAAAATTCTGCTATAACATATGCTATATATCGTATCATCATCCATATGCCACATCATCACTATAGGTCACATCAACACCCACATGTGCCATCACAAAAAAAATTCCACCTATCATGCCACATTATCACTCATATGCTAGCAATGGTGCCAACAAGGAAAAGAACGCCACATGTGCATTATATGCCACTTTTCGGTACCAAAAATTGGTCAAAAGCCACTGAAAAGACGACATTAAAATATAAGTGAAACTCTAAGGATCCAATTAGAGGTTTTTGAAATTTAAGGACCATTTAAAAATGCAATCTAAACTTGGAGGACTAAAACCATAATTTACTCTAAAATTTTAGCATTAGTTGGGCCTAGATAACTTCGAAGATTGCATTAAAAGAAAAGAAAATAACTTGGAAAATAGTGATACATAAACATTGAAAACTCGTATTTTGTCGCTAAGGATTAGGTACATGAAGTTTATTAAAGTTCTTTCATCCCTATAATCACCCAAGAGAAGCCAACCTAGAAATGATTTCAGAAACCAATGTTATATTCGAATAATCTTGTTCGACCAAACCATTATTTCTCATGCCAAGTAGTCCTGGCCTTGTGGGTAAACGAAACAAAATGCTACTTCTGTTGCAACATAGTTATATATATTGGAGTTTTAATTTAAAAAAGATTTAATTTTTTCTTATCCCCTGTCCTTTAGTTATTTTAAATGTTTTAAAATATATTTTTGTGAGACGCCTCTTTCAGAAGTGTTGTGACTCTTCGAAAGAGATCGTTGGCTTCCGAAAAGAAACGGTGTTATCGAAACATTGTGTATCTTCTGAACCATCGCATCTCTTTGGTCTTCAGATAAAATCTATGAATAGACTCTTCCGGGATTAATCCTAAATCAATCCAATCTCTCTCTCTTTCTTACTAGTACTCTGTCTTCCGAGAGTTTCTTCTATGGATAGAGTTCTTCCACTCTTCAACTTTCTGCTTTCTATTTTTTTATCTTTTTTTTGGGCATCTGAAGAAGTCGGTCGGGTCAAGCCTCTCCAACGATCATGCTCGTTAAAAGAGGATCGGGCTGAGCCGGATTGTTGTATTTTAGGGATAAGATCGCTACAAATCCGCACATAGGGGGTAAATTACGTTCTTAGGATAGTGTATGCCACACGCCTCAAACCAAGTAAGCTCTTTTCAATCTTCTGATTTTATTCTAGTAGATTATTCCTTTATAATACTTTTATAAAATAAAAATATAGCAGTTTCTAGTCAAATATTTCTAACAATATAGACATGTTAATTGTGAATACATGTCGGAAAATGTTTAATGGTTCATTTGGTCCCTTCTCCAAAAGATAAGTAGAGGTATCTTTAAAAATCAAGACCTTAGCTTACCATAAGTAACAAAGGGACGATAAACATGATCTATGGTAGATCATCCACCATAATTTGTCTAGTACTTCGTATTGAGAGAGATGTTGCAACCAAGATTAAATGACCTGTTGGTATGCAACTCAAGAACTAACTTGATTGGCTTTAGTTTTAAAGGAAGATTATTTGCAAAATTACATGGTGGCTATCTCTCTATGACTTATAAAAGTGAGGATACATTGATTTATACACAAAATGCAATTAAAAGAAAATTATGGGAAAATTAATAATCATGAAAATTTTACACAATATGTGCTTAATAAAATACCAAAGCAAGAAATAAATAGTAGTACATGATACATGATGAAGAAAGGGTGTTTATGGCACTTTGTGCCTATCTAATGATTCCTCTATTTCTAGTTTCTTGGCTATCCACTCCTCTTAGAGTATTAAGGGTGAATTTTGATGGGTTATTAACGAACTTTTCATCCGGAGTTGGATTTCTAATCAGGGATCACACTGGAAGGCCTCTCCATTCCGCTGAGAGAAGTGTTGCCCCAAGTTTAGTTCCACAAGTAGAGTTGATGGCAGATTGTTTATTATTGTTTCACTCAATCCTTTTATTCCGTTCCTTCTAGAGCTTGATAATCTTTCCTTGGCTTCATTTTTCTTAATTTTTTCTCAGTCTTTAGTTTCAAACTGTTTGTAGAGTTTCAGAAGCAACTACACATTAAAATGAGTATCCATTTCCAGGAAAATCTCATGTTAAGTAGATCCTTCAATGATTTCTGAGTTGGAAGCAGACAAAGGTAATGGCAGGAATCCCAAGAGGATACCTGCAAGCACTTTAGGTGAAACTAATACTGAGAAACCACAATGCATTTTCTACAACAAAGCAGATTTACTAAGATAATCTTGCAAGAAGTTTTTCTTACAAGAGTCTATCGATCAATAAAGCAGATTTGGCTGTTCCAGTTTAAGAACCAAAATAGCATTGGTCTATAAAGATTTTAACATGGTGGTATTTGTAAAAACACTTTTAGGTGAAATTAATGCTGAGAAACCACAATGGGTGGCATTTTCTATTTTATTAATGTCCGACTCGCTGAAACTACTTGTTTGTCTTCTCTCACAAAACCGGAGAGAGGTGAAGGACGCTTGCGTGAAGCCCCAGAACCGGACAATATCTGGCAGGGGAGCCCCGTGTTCCCCCCTCATGTGGCCCCCACGTGGGCACTAGCTAGGTGCCTCACGTGCCTCGCAGAGGCGAGGGCGTGACATTTGGTATCAGAGCCGAGGACGGCTCTTGTCCGATGGTGGGAAGGGTGTGAGGCCCAATAGTTCCACATCGGAAAGACTCGTTCCAGAGCCTGGGCATATGAGGCGGGTGACTCCAAATCTTGCAGACGCGTTTTGGGTGGAAAACAAAACCGGGGAGGGGTGAAGGACGCTTGCGTGAAGCCCCAGAACCGGACAATATCTGGCAGTGGAGCCCTGTGTTCCCCCCTCATGTGGCCCCCACGTGGGCACTGGGTGCCTCACGTGCCTCGCAGAGGCGGGGGCGTGACATTTGGTATCAGAGCCGAGGACGGCTCTTGTCCGGTGGTGGGAAGGGTGTGAGGCCCAATAGTCCCACATCGGAAAGACTCGTTTCAAAGTCTGGGCATATGAGGCGGGTGTCTCCAAATCCTGCAGACGCGTTTTGGGAGGAAAACAAAACCGGGGAGGGGTGAAGGACGCTTGCGTGAAGCCCCAGAACCGGACAATATCTGGCAGGGGAGCCCCGTGTTCCCCCCTCATGTGGCCCCCACGTGGGCACTAGGTGCCTCACGTGCCTCGCAGAGGCGAGGGCGTGACATTGGTGTGAGGCCCAATAGTCCCACATCGGAAAGACTCGTTTCAAAGTCTGGGCATATGAGGCGGGTGTCTCCAAATCATGCAGACGCGTTTTGGGAGGAAAACAAAACCGGGGAGGGGCGAAGGACGCTTGCGTGAAGCCCCAGAACCGGACAATATCTGGCAGGGGAGCCCCGTGTTCCCCCCTCATGTGGCCCCCACGTGGGCACTAGGTGCCTCACGTGCCTCGCAGAGGCGAGGGCGTGACATTTGGTATCAGAGCCGAGGACGGCTCTTGTCCGATGGTGGGAAGGGTGTGAGGCCCAATAGTTCCACATCGGAAAGACTCGTTCCAGAGCCTGGGCATATGAGGCGGGTGGCTCCAAATCTTGCAGACGCGTTTTGGGTGGAAAACAAAACCGGGGAGGGGTGAAGGACGCTTGCGTGAAGCCCCAGAACCGGACAATATCTGGCAGTGGAGCCCCGTGTTCCCCCCTCATGTGGCCCCCACGTGGGCACTGGGTGCCTCACGTGCCTCGCAGAGGCGGGGGCGTGACATTTGGTATCAGAGCCGAGGACGGCTCTTGTCCGGTGGTGGGAAGGGTGTGAGGCCCAATAGTCCCATGGGGATACAGACATCTCTATTCTTGAATGCATGCAAGGGAGAGCCTCATACACTTCCTTCTTAGGACAGTGCAATCTTCATTGCAGTCAGCTTCTTCTAGCCCTCAGTTTTCTGCAAGAGACAAAGGATATACAACATGTGATGTCCATTGAATCAATGGTATGAGCAACTTGTTTCCTCAGAAACATGAGTACAACTTGTCTTTCTGTAGCATTGTATCTCAGAGGCAAATAACTAACAAGATCACATGACTTGTGGGTCTACAATGCTTTTGGTTGTAGTTTGAGAGGCACATCACTAACAAGCCCACATGATGCCCATGCTTGGTGGCTTATCCTTCTACTTTCTTCACACATATATATATATATATATATATATATATATATATATATATATATATGTGCTATGTCAACCCTCTTCAACCAATCACAAACTACTCAGCAAGCTTTAGTGAGGCAAGGAAAGTATAGTAAGAAATGAGAATCCATCTGCCAAGGATCACAGATGCGAAGCAGGCGCTGCAACAATCTTTGAAAATTTCCAAGGCAATGGCTTCTGATGTCCCAAAGGGCCACTTCGCAATATACGTGGGGGAGTATCGAAAGCGATTTGTTATTCCAGTATCATACCTTAATCATTCTTTGTTCCAAGACCTTTTGCATGAAGCTGAAGAAGAATATGGATTCGACCAGCCAATGGGTCGTTTAAGAGTTCCATGCAGCGAAGATGCCTTCATAACTCTCATTTCTCATATGAATGGCTCATGAGATAACAAGCTGGTTGATCACTAACCACATCCATGTAGCCACTGATTCCAACATGCAAAGTTTTATGTGATGTTTGATGCAGAAAATTAATCATTTTGATACAATGGCAATCTTTATCAATCAAAAGAATTCATATTAGTTTCAAAAAAAAAAAATCAGATTAGTTGCTCATCCATGTGAAATAACTGCATTGTTTCTTCTCTTTTTTGCTTTTTGAGAGAGAGAAGAATGGAAAATGGGAAACTTCTCAAGAATGCAGCCCCTTTTCATCTTTATCATGTAAAGATTTAAGACCATCTCAAGGATGATATCCTACGTACGAAAAGGAGGTACTAAGAACGTAGTTATTGGGATATATGAGGAGTATAAAGCCATCATCTAGATAGGTCTCTGCTCAGTTCTTATCAAACCCATTCATATATATATATATATATATATATATATATATATATATATATATATATATATATATATATATATATATATACCTTCAGCTGCTTAAAATTTCAGATCATCCTACCATCACTTGATATTATTAATTTGGAGAGTTCTCGATCTACCTTTCTAATTGGAGCTTAGGAGACAATCTAGCAGGAATTCAAGCATGACAAACAAACCAAGCTGAGTGAAAAGTCTGAAGGATAATGACAGAATGTGCTTTGATAGTTCAATAATTTAGTAAATGCGACAACACTGATGGTTGAGTGTTGAATTTCTGGATTATATATGGATGATTAATTTGATATTTTTGAAGTATGATTGCTGTTGAGATGGCCGAGTTGGTCTAAGGCGCCAGATTAAGGTTCTGGTCCGAAAGGGCGTGGGTTCAAATCCCACTCTCAACATTATTATTTTTTGAATTTCATTATTTTTTTAAAACTGTTGTTTTAAACTTGGAATTTAATTTCATTATTCTTTAAAAAATTGTTGTTCTAAATTCAAATTTAATTTCTTATCTTTTAGTATTGTAGTTTGAAAATCTGATTAACATTTCTCTTTCAAATTACAATTTCAATTTCTATTTCAAATCGAAAACCCACGCTCAATATTTTTAAAATTCATTTTTACATGTTTTAAATTATTTTTATTTATAATTTATTATATTAAAATTTATAATTTAAAAATATGATTAAAATTTCTTTTTTCAATCCTTTAATTTCATTTTTTTCAAATTTTCGTATTTAAAAGCTGATTGCTTTCCTATGGCTTTTATTTTTTTTAAAATTTTGTTACAAGTTTATACATGATTTCATTTACTTCTCTTATTATTCTTTTTTTTTTAATTGTGATTAGAAAATCTGATCGGCATTATTCTTTTCTTTTTTAAAATTTTATTTGTTTTCGAATTTATCGTTTGGTAACTGCAAGCTAATTACAATCATATGACTTATTCTTTACAATTTTTTTATTTTCTACAAATTTATTATTTAAAAATTGTTATTTTTCAGAAGCTACTTAATTTCATATAGTTTTAGGTTCGTAGATGTTTTTATTTACTTCTCATATCATTCTATCATAATAGATGCTTAAAATCATGAGATGCTTCCTACGTAGAGAGTCACCAACAACTAATATGATTATTATTTTTATAAAACTAGTTTTTGTCAGACAAAAATGTATGTATATATATTAGCTCTATGTGTCCACGCTTATGTGTGTGCTGCTATATGAGCAATTATATAATATGCATTGCATTTGGTTTCTAGTTAAATAGTGGATAAGGGCAGGTTATCCATTTAACCAGCCAAAGACAAGTGAAAAGGTAGTGGAAAAAGTTGTTATATTAAAGATCCCAAAAGCTACTTAATTTGAGTACCTTTATTTCATGGTAGGGGGTAGAACAAAGGTAACTAAACCGGCAATTTTTTCACCTCCTATTTTCTCTTGAAGCTATTATTACCATTACATTTTACCATCCCCTGCTTTTCTCTTCCACTATTTCACTATTTACCAGCCAAACAACAAATAACTTTATTCACTAGTCAATTAGCTGACAAATGGTTACAAATAGTTAAATTTATCCGTCCTTTGTTTAGCTCTTCAATATCCAAATATAACCTTATGAGATAAGGAGTTTCAATTTGATCATTATATATGTGTGCAAGGGGCCATTCTAAATGCTAAGTTTATTATTCATACAAAACTAATTGCCTTAATTGTCAAAACAAATAAACTATTTGGCTCAAGTTCCACTCATTTGTTATTGTGATAACTTATTGCACCAAACATGAGTTTTTCAAAAAAAATCTACTCATTTGACTGCCCTATTTAGAATCATCAATCGATAGTTGTCTTTATTATAATTATCTTAGATATCTTAAAACCTTGACAGATCAAGGCATTTTTTTGCTACTCCCTCTAATCTAACCCATCTATCTTGATCTAGGGCATTAGAAAAAGAGATTTCAAGCATGATGGATTGCATGTAACAATCTTACAAATCTAAACAAACCTAATCTACTGTAGATAATGCATCATCTCCCCCAATGCCTCATCGAACTAGTTGACCCTTACTAAATCACTGACTTGCTATATTTGGCACTAAAAACCTAGGTTTACACCCATTTTGGGGAGATTATGGATAAACAATAGTGGTCCTATTATATAATATCAATTTCTCTAATATAATAAAGGATGTGGTTGTTGGAAATCATGTCCTAAATCCAATCAATTGTAGATTGTAAATGTATTTGAATCAATTATAAATAACATGGTATTTATTCATCACCAGAACATTTTCACAAACTCCGATGTGATGAAGCCCTTAGGACTGCTTTGTGTAATGAAATATGATTTTGTCACACAGGTCCTTAAATGTTCATGACCGTATGATATACTATTAATAGGACGATAGTATTATCGGATGTAGGTCATTGTGTATCATAATTGTTGGTTGTCTTCCAAACCAAAGAGTATAGAGATACTAGTATGGTATACAGGTGAATGGTAGTGTACGTTCACTGAACGTGATCAATAGACGGACTCTCTCATGTCAAGAGTTGTTCCGAGTGGATATGGGTATATGTATCCTTTAGACCTGAGATTGCAATCGGTGGCTTGCAAGCAACTCACTGTACTTTGGTGCCGGACTACCTGGATTTCTAATCCAGCGACGAAAGGTTTCTGGGTCCGGTCAAGTACTTGTGGTAGTCAGTTGTAGATCAAGATGGGATTGACCTTCCTTAGGAATAAGTATGAATGCCTTATGTTTTCAATTAAGTAGTACCCTGGCCAGAGAAAGTCAAATCTCTATCACTTAACTTATTGAATTGAAACATATTTCCGGATGGATCGTTTCAGGGTAGACAGACTTTGAACCCACCCTGGGCATTTTCTAGTCAAGAGGATGAATTATGCGGTAACCATAATCCATAGGTTCTAGAATGTTGCTTTGCATCTATTCGGCCTATCCGGTCGTCGGGTTCCATTGCTAGATGGTTACTTCGATTAGTGCAGGAAGTGTTCTTGTACTACCAACTTAGGTTCGAACCTGTGAGGTCACACGCTTAAAAGTTTCTGGATTGATCAAATGGCTGATTGACGATTGAGAATCATCTAGAGGTAAAATAGTCAATGTGATTGACTGATTGCCCCAAACAATTGTTGCTTGAAAAAGTTAATTGGTGATTGGATCACTGATTAGACTCAATTTGATTGAGTAATAGAGATTGGGCTTGACCAAATTCAAATATGATTTAAAATTGGTAAAACCGTAATTAACACCAAAATTGGTTTGGTGAAAATGTCTAATTTGCCCGCAACCAAATCAGATTTGGCTTGAGTCAGATTGGATTAAAATCAATTATGATCCTAGTATGACTAGGACTTTTTTGCCTATGTGGGACCCACGTCCTGCCTATGTGGGACCCACATACTGTATGTGGGACCCACATCCTGCCTAGGTGGGACCCACATACTGTATGTGGGGCCCATGTCCTGCTTAGGTGGGACCCACATCCCGATCGCCCTCCAGGCCACCTCACCCCTTTGCATGCGTGACACGTGGCGGAGCATGACACCTCTTTTTCTTGCATGCGTGACATGTGGCGGAGCAGGATACCTCTTTTTCTTGCATGTGTGACATGTGGCGGGCCTGGACACCTCACACTCCTCCTGATGTCATCCATGACCTCATCTGCCTCATGAGGTCATCCATGACATCGCCCTCCAGGCCACCTCACCCCTTTCCATGCGTGACATGTGGCGGAGCATGACACCTCTTTTTCTTGCATGTGTGACATGTGTCCTGGCAGGACACCTCATCGGACACCTCATAGGGACACCTCACCCTCTTCTTGGCCTATAGATAGGCCACGCCTCTTCCTTCTTCTCTACACATCAAGAGCACCAGAGAAAGAGAGTGAGAGGAGAAAGTAGCTCTGAAGTTGAAAGCCCAAGAAGGAGTTCTTGAGCTGTGAAGGTCCATCTTCTTCCTTCTTCTCCCTTTCAGCCAACTTTTTGCCTTCCTGCGAGCTAGCACTTCCCAGAAAGCTGATCATTCCGGAGCTTCGCGTGGACGAATCATCGAGGCCGGACGCTTGTGCGGCTGCGAAGCATCCTTGAAGGAATCTCCTTCAAAAGGTAAGAGATCTGATCTCTTTTACGGTTGAGATATGATCTCAATCTTCAAATCACAAGAAGTTGTGATTTATGTATATTTATTTGAATCACACAATCCTCGGGATCTGAGGGCTTTGTGATATTTGGTGTCAAAGCAAAGGATTAGTGGAGACTATCCGATTTTCGGAAACTCTCACGCGTGATCGTGTGACGAAGCGTGCCTCTCCACCCGGGGGCTCATATGATGAGTGCTTTGATAGGCACACGCGGGTGTCACCCTATGTATTGGGACTGAGCCCACGCCATATGTGATGTGCAGTTGAAGACTGTATTCGACTGGTACCAGAGTCAAAATATCTAAAATATCAAGCATGTTTTAGGTTAAACTGTTTAACCCGTTCTTTCTGCATAAAATTTTCTGAAATTCATGTTTAGCCCTCTGCACGCACACTTACAGTGGTTTGTGAAACTATCCTCATTCCCCTCTTAGCCTTGATGGCTCTTAAGCACAAGACCAAAGGTTCAAATCCTCTCTGTAATATTTAATATTTATTTATTTATGAAGTTGAAAGGTTCAAATCCCTCAAAAGATGAGAAAAAACTTAACCAAATTTAAGTAAAAATGGTAAAAATATAGAGAAAAAACAAAATTGTTGAAATAAAAATGCTATTTATTTTTATAAGTTTTATCTTATATTAAAATGCATGTGTTTTATTCTAGTTTTTATATAATAGCAATACAAGTGTGAAAGTTCAACAAAATATTTTTTTTTCTATTTTTTGGGGGTGTTTGAGAAAGAAAGAGCGAGAGGGAGGGGGGGAGGAGGGGGATCTAAACATATTCTTAATGCAAAGTTGTACGGATCTAAACAGATTCTTAATGCAAAGTTGCACCAGTAACTTGGACTTATTAGTGATATTTAAGAGAATAGCATGGTTAACAAGCTCTAAGCCATCTATAAACCACCATGTTCGTATAGGAACAGCTTGGTAATTCATCTTAGGCCACATAGTTTGCTTTTCTTTAAAAAAGAAAGCGAAAAGAGAAAAAGGAAAAACTCCGGCTTTAAAAAGAAAAACAAAGTTCTATTTCATTGTGCTCGTTCACGACTACACTTTTTCATTAATTGTTATCATTCATCAAGTCATCCTTTTCTTGCATTATGATTGGTCCATATCCAATGATGTAATCTAAATCTTTCTGCTAAGAGTAATGTGTTACTCATGAATCTCACATACTCTAGACCATTGCTGGCCGCCTTTTTTCCTCCTTTTTTTTTTTTTGATCGGTGACCGCCGCTGATTTGTTACTGTAACCTTCATTAGATTTTGGTTTGACACAAAAACTAAGCTAAATGTGCATCTACTTTTTACATTTTTTCTCTTGTGAAACTATTTAATAATTGCTTGCAATTAATTCCTAATACTGTTTTTGAACTTTTTTGGTTAGCATATTTCGAGTTTCAAATGGATGATTGAATTCTTAAGCCGATTGTCAGAAGCACTATTCTCAAGATTTGTATAAGCTAGAACTTGTTAGAGAGTAAACTAATCTAAGTTTACAATATATAAAAGAAATAATATATCACTAAGAGTATGATAGTTTCTTTTTTTGATAATATTTGTAGAAATACAAAAATTATTTTCCACTTCAATTAATTGAACATGAGATCTCTCTGAGAAGGATGCGAACCGGCTGAGCTTCATAAATGTTATATGATCTAGTGCGACACTTGATATGCAGGTAGTGCTAACCTTTACGACAATGCAAAACAATAATAATGTATTTTTCATAAGCTCAAAGTTGCATAAATTTTGCAACCCTAGCTTGAACAAAAGTTACTTTCCCGAACCTTAACCCGTAACATCAGTCATTCACAAAGCCAATGTTTGATTATTTAGTGGGCATGACTAAAAATAGGAAATATACGTATGCAATTTGTTTAGTAAATTCGTCTTAATGTTTTGGTAATTAAGCCATGTTGAATGGACGCAGATGCTTTGGGCCTTTATCTAGAGTACAAAGCCCTATAATCGTCATAAGACTTCTCAAACTCCATAGCTTCATGAACCCCTAGTCAAAATTTCAACTTTGAACCTAATAAATTTTGAACCCAATCGGTATAGGGGTTCAGGTTGTATCTTTCGCACGAAAAAATGGTTGATCTTCTTTTGCAGCATGAACCATTGGATCATGCCTTGCATGGTTCTCAAATCACTCCAACCTCTTTCTTCCATCGGCTTCATAGATCTCGAAGTAGTCATTGCAGGATCCAACAATGGACGTCGCGAAAGAAGGTGAATCATTCTTTTGCACGAAAGATACAACCCGTACCCTTGGGGTAGAGGAAGGGTACAGTATTCTTGTATGCAAAGCTACATACAGTTTAATTCCTTTTGCAAACTATCATATGATGCCTTCCCGTTCCTTTCACTCATTTATAGCCTCACTTCCAAGTAATGCCCAGGAGAACGGCATATATTGGTGAGTGGTGACACAGGATGGGCAGCCTCAAGAGTAGAAATTTCCATGTGCATATATGCAAGCTTTCCACCAGGACCAGCAAAGCCCATGGAGGTGGCTAAGCCCTTGAAATCCTGTGTGGACTGAAGAATAATGGGTTAGCATAAAACTATGGGCAGAAGGTTGCCATCTCTAGGGTTATATATATTGCTAAAAGAGATTTCTGGTAAGATGTCCAATTTGAGCTGTAGAGATGTCTTGATCTTCCTATATTTGGTGGGCTAAACATCATTTTCTCTGATTTTTAAATCTTTTCATAGTAGCTTCCAAGAAAACATGAGCTTAAAATGTTTCAGAGGCTAGACTTCAACCTTACTGAACAGGTCTTTGTGATCTCTGTTTTAATCTATGTATGTTTATATCGCTTAATTGAAGCTTTCAAATACTAAAGGCATCAATTTTGATAGAGCAGCTTTGGGTTTGATGAGATATATGGTGAGGACAATGCTGCAGGTAAAGGTGAAAGGTCCACCAACCAAAGCTCAGAGACATAAATTAATGTAATCAGAAATGCTATCTAGCTTCAGGTCCTACAAAAGAAGCAAGTCTAGAGTCTAAAATCTCTCTCTTGAGGATCATCTAATCAGAGAGCAGAAGAGGTGTTCTAGTGATGCTGATCGGATACTATCTTACATGCACACATATTCATTAACTTGCCAATTACTTGGTCCAATTCATAGATAAAATGACAATAACAATGTCCATTGAATAAGGATAGCAGTTGAAACTCCATCAAATGAGGATGATTTGGATATTGTATATGAGATGATGAACATGATCTATTTTATTCACAATCCTTGTTTTGGATAAGGTCTTGGCCAACTTTCCTCTTGTTACCCTTTTAAAAAAAGGCTTCTCTTATTTTGAATTCGTTGTATGTGTAATGTCTTTCGCACAAAAAAATAATTGAACTTCTTTCACGATATTAACTATTGAATCATGCCTCGCATAGATATCAAAGCACTCTGAACTTTCTTTTTCATCTGTATGTATAGATCTCGTAGCGGCTATTGCGCGATCCAACGGTGCATGTCATGAAAAAAAAATGTATCATTCAGAAAAGATACAACCCATAATAGACGGCTAGACATATAAGCAATAATTATATTATGTATCATGGAAGACAAGTGCAGAGGTGTAAATAAAACAATTATTACTTGAGTGGCTACTAAGGTTCAAAGCTACAGATCATTTTTAAATTTTCGGAAGGCAGATAGCCGTTATACAATTTTATACGCTTCCGAGGCCACTTTATGCAAGTGAAGCAGCATTTCCGTTCATCCTGCGCTGCTTTTGAGCCAAAATTCCGGTGTACAAAGTTGCCATCATTTGGAGAAAGCTTTCATGACTTCTTTTCCTGGTCATTCCCCGACGTTTCTCACCCCACGCGGCGACACATCTTAAAAAAGCCTTTTTTTATGTTTCACTCGGTGCACTTTTCTGGGCCCGTCATAAACCTCGCAGCTCTTTTTCTCTCTTAAAAAAAAATAATAAAGAAAAAAATACAAACAAGGTTTTTAGGCCCGTATGATGACTAATGTTAAGAAGAAAAATTGTACCTAAATGACTTCTTTAGCTATGATAGCATGCTTATATACACTTCACATAGGATCAATGTTCCTTTATCAAAGGGATCAATATGTAATACCCGGCCCTTTAGTGAACTAGGTCTAGTCCACTTGACCGGCCCAGTTGAAAAATGATTTGGCCCAAAAGAGAGAGGAAAAAGACTTATGCATGCTTAGCACATATAAAGAAGGAAAAAGACTCCCTTTCTCTTGACCTCGCTGAATGAAATCTGATCAAGGGGCGGATTCCAGCTTTTTCCGGCTCTATTTAGAGTCCCTCCGACCTCTTTAATTTTACCGAAGAACCCCAGCCCCCTGATCGGAGTTGTCGCTCGATTTCTTTGATCTTCTTCCTCGACTGTTAATCGTTACTAGCACCATAGCCATAGGAAATCATTGCTAGAAGTTAGGTAAGGATCCATCATTAGATCTACCTTCTTCTCCATCTTTCAAGGTCCTTGGAACCTTGATTCTGGCTCGGTGATTGGCGAATTTTGATAAAAAAGGGTGATGCCACGTTTTCTCTATTTTCGAATACCACCTCTTCTTCTTCCTTTTTTTTGGCTATCTTAGCCACATGGCGCTTGTTGCCAATGCCTTCCTTCGACCTTCCACCATGGTTGGTGACCATAGCCGGAGTCGTGGTCACCGAAAAGCTATTGCTCTTGGATTTCGGTTGATCCTTCCACCACTGGCTATCTGTTGTTGTCGGCCACCGATCGTGGTAGCCCGATCATCGGTCCTCCAGACAACAACCACCGGCATTTTAGTTTCAACTCTAATAAGGGGAGAGAAGTTCCTCTGTTTTGCCAAAGAAGAAGAGAAAAAACACAAAGCAAAGAGAGAAAGAGAGTTCAATTTCTCCATCTTATCTTCTACTCTCTTTTTTCTCTCTTCTTCACTTTATCTCTTATTCTCTCTTGTTTCTCTACAAAGTTTCTCTCTCTACTTGAACTTTCTCTCTCTATCATCTCTCTAGGGCAGTTGGATATGGTAAGGACTCTTTTTTAGTGATTTTGGATCGACCCTGGTGAAGGACCCTGATCCATAATCATCGGGCGGCATGCTAGCTACTATTCTGGCCTTTGCCAAATACTGTTAGATTTGGTTACTCCTGATATCTATTGAACCATCTATACCCTAGTCCAAGCATGATTTGATAAAATTATCTTTATAAAACAATTGGGATGCCGAGCACTCCCATTTGATCAGCCTTGTGAAGGTGTTAGAATTTAGAATTTTATTTTTAGAATAATCATGATAAAATTTTAATAAAAATATAATTTTTGAATATTAGGTCTAAGAGGAATTTTCAGAATTAATTGATTTTGTTAGTTGGATTGCGCTTGCAAGGTAAGTAATGTAACTTTTTTTTCTAGATTTATGTATTATTTGTGATTTATGAACTTGAAGCATAGTGTTTATTTGTTTAATATCTCTTATTATGGAATATTAGTTGATGCATGATCGAATGTATCTATAAGAGGAGAGCATATGAAAAATGTAACTGATTCTTTCCTTTCCTTGGGTCACTGGCCATCCGCCGGGAGTTTCGGGTTTAATACCGATATTGAATGGTTTTACGTATTTTTTTAATTGGAGCATGAAATTGATTTATGAAAAAAAAGTTTGATTCAAAATGATTTCACAACTTGACTATATATCAATACCCCGCTAGTGGAGGTTATACGCTGGTATATCGATACCCTGCTGATACATCGATACCCTGCCAATAGAGGTTATACATTAGCACCCTTCTAGTGGGGGCTATAGATTGGCATATAGATATCCTGCAAGTGAGGATTATATATTAGCATATCAATATCCTATCAGTAGGAATTATACATTGACACTTTAATTATTACTAAGCTCATATTTCGTCCCAGCCATAAGGTATAAATGTAGCCATAGTTCATGGCTATCGAGATGAACTTAATATTTTGAAAGAAATAGATTTATGAATGAATTTGAAATTTGAAATGAACGGACATTGTTTAGATTTGGCTCTGTATTGATATATTTTACATACTTATTTTCAAATTATTATTATTTTGTTGATTAATTTATCTAGCAAAGATGTTCATTGCTTATTGGGCCATCTAGCTCATTATTCTATGTTCTATTGTTTTTATAGATACGAAAAACTAGCTCGACTCGAGGATCGGGGAGTGCAACTAGAGATAGAAATTTTGGCATTGTTAATTTAGATTAGAGTTTTATTAAAGTTAATGTAAGATTTTAGAATATTATTGGTTTTATGAGATATTTAATTTTGATTTAGTTTTTAAAATTAAAAATTAAATTTATTTTGCTACTTGTACATATCATATTGAGATACGTTTCATACTTATGGTCAGAGTTCTCTATGAGTATACGGCGGTTGCCCTAACTCCTAACTCACGATCTTGGATTAGGAGCATGACACAATATCTCTACATCAAAGGAATGATATGATTCATATAAAGAAAATTTCTACAAATATGTATATAGTCAACAAAATCAAAGAACAATTTCCATCATATGAGATTGCATAGGTGGTCATATTTACCAGATTCATTGCATGGTTGGCTAAGGAAATCAAAAAATGATTTTCATCATATGGGATTGTATAGCTCTTCATATCTGCCTAATTGGGTGCCAAGAAAATCAACATATGATTTTCATCAATCAAAAACAAAGAAGCAAATTTAAAAACATAAATATTAAAAATCAAAGAAAATATAATATAAAGAGACAGATTTTAAATTATCACATCTTAATTATTGAATAAGAGATAATATTTTTTTGTCAAACAAATTGTGCAAACTAATAGGTACATTATATATAACAATAAATATTATTCCAGCTCGTCCATGGAAGAGGGAACACTGGACGAGAAGGAGAGAAAAGTAGATAAGGTGTAGGTGAAATGCTCATATTTGTTGTCTTGTAACCCTTGTTCAACTGCAAGTACTATCCATGCCCAAAAATTAAAATGATAATTTTTCTTTTTTTGCGCAAGAAACCTAAAAAATCAAATCTTGAAAATAAATATAAGCAAAAACACCCAACTCTAACTAAAAAAAAGATCATTATTTTGAGCAAGATAAGGGGAGAAAACAAATATGAGCAAATGCCCATCCCCAAAATAAAAACCAAAAAAAAAGTCTTTAAACAAAATGTGGCAAAAATCTAAAGTTCAGTATTTGAATTTATCATGCAAATCCTCGTTCTCTAAAATTTGAGATTTAAAACATCAAAAAAAAGGCTAAATATAAGATAGAATAAACCAAGAATCGTGTTTTGAGAAAACCATTGCTCTCGTCATACATCAAGCTTGCATTGCTTTCAATTTTGCGGTTTTGCTCATCTAATAGACAAGAAAACATATAAAAAATTATCAATAAATAAATTCTCTAATAGATTAAGAGAAATAAAGTGGATCTCAATCTGACTTGATGCTATTTGCATCGATTTGATCAGGAATCTTTATCCACTTCTTCTTGCTGATATCTCTTGAGATGGCATTGAAACCTACCTCTTCGTCTCACTACCTTGGTTGAACCCGTTGTTGAAGTCAAATACTTTCAAATCATAGGCTCTCTACTATATGTGGCAAATAGGACAATCTAATATTGCCTATGCCATAAAGAGACTAAGTAGATACATCCAAAATTTTAATCAATCTCATTAGACTGCTCTTGGAAGAACTGTATCGTAAGAAAACTCTTAATCTTTCTCTTTTATACACTAGATTTTCTAAGGTGGTTGAGAGTTATAGTGATTCAAATTAAATTATTGCTTCTCTAGATCTAAAATCAACCACTAGTTATTTATGTTTCTCAATAGTGCTACCATAGCATGGGGGTCATTCAATCAAACTATCATAACTCAGAGCTTCATAGAGGCCGACTTGATTACTATACAACTTGTACCTAGGCAATGTGAATAGAATCTCATCTCAGAACTACTTTTAGCACCTAAGCCAATTCCGACCATATCAATCCATTATGATAATAATATCGTTATAAAACTGACTGATCAAAAGAGTATCAATAAAAAAATAAACCGGAATATCCAACTTTGTCATAAATATATAAGACAATACAAAAAAATAATATAATTTTCTGAAAATTTGTCGAGTCATAGAGAAACTTGGCAAAGCAATCAATTAAGAGTTTATCTAGGAGTGTAGTCCAAAAATCGTTGAGGGGGATGGGGATTAAGCCCACTATGTGATCGCAAATAGTAGATATCCAACCTCCATAATTGAAGATCCTATGAAAGAGATTCAATATGGTACAAACAAAACTAATTAGGTGATTATATCTGAGCATATTTTTGGAGTATATCTCCTCCCATCCTTATGATGAGTGCTCCTATCAATGATAAAATAATCTAGACATGCCAAATTACACTGCCCAAATATTATTCTTTATAATTTTAAAAAATTAAATCCTTTTTGAGAGAATTGTTGAAAAATTTGAATTTCTTATTATAAAAAGATTTAAATTTTTAACTGAAATTTTAATTATTTTATTTTCAAATAGATCCAAAGTTTTTTAAATTTGATTATTAATAGTCCTGCATTGGATGATTAAAAGCAAGTACTACTCTTGAATTTATAGATGTTCTATTCTTGCAAGCCAAAGTTGGGTTTTAAGGATAGTGTGCTAGCTACCAACACACGCTAAGCCCAACTCGGCCGGCCGGCTGTGCCGTGCATGTACATGTGCATGTGCATGTGCATGTGCATGTGGTATGTGCAAGCACAGGTGCGAGAGTGATGCATACACACATGCATGGCCAGCATGTTTTACCACACACCTCAATTTGAATTTAAAATTCAAATTTGTTTTCGTTCTATAATGTAAGCATTGCATATCAAGTTTAATTTTAGATTTGACTTTAGAAGCATACATAAGCTTTACAATGGCTTTGATTTCAAATTTAAATTTGAAATTTAAAAGAGCTATATCTTGGTTGACCAGCTCATCATAATGCACATATTACAGATCATAACGCGTACGTGCTGCCGGCCATTATGAGACACCTAGCTATTAAGGCATGAGAGAGCCACTCCGGCGGTTACCTAGATCGAGCCTATAATAATGCTCCAGGTCCTAGATCTTGGTACATCACATCTAGAGACCCTTGCTACTTAGTTTGAGAAAGAGAAAGCCCCCACTTACTTTTTTCCCCACTCCTTTTCATTTGCTTTTTCGCTATTCTCTCTTTTAAATTTTCCTAATCTTTCATCTAGACAACTGGAGGAATTGATTGGGTCAAACTTTCCATGTAATCGTGTTAGTAAGAGAAAGATCAAGCTGAGCCGATTTTGTTATACATTGGGGATAATCTCGCTATTAACCCACACAAGGGGTGAATTTCGTTGGCCAATATTTTCACACACCTCGATGCAGGCACACGTTCATAATTTTATATTTTTATTCTTATTCTTGAAATTTTTGTTTTACATCTATTAGTAATTTCTAGAAACCACACCACCAACATAATGGCATGGAACTTGAAGATGACCAATATCCTGCCTTTTGGATAATTTATAATATATAGTAAGAAAGTGGGAAAAACCCAACTATGTCACAATTTATAGTCATATAGTTGTATATAATCTAAGAAACTCATGACATATAAATCTACCTTGATTTTAGTGTAAGACATTCAACTGTCAGTCTAATTTTAGTCACTTACACTTCAAGTAAGTGAAGTTGATAGATTTTAGGTTTACTAGAATTTGTCATAATCTATGATGGTTAAAAAGAGTACTTTAACCATATTTAAAAACTACAGACTCTTTTTGACAAATAGGTTGAGAAAAGCGAAAGGGTATGGTTTAGGAATGATGTGAAGCAAAGGTAAGGTTGCCATTGGTGGTCCAAATGCAAAGCTTGATGCAGCGCTGAAAAGTTACTATTTTGAAGTATCTTGCAAATCCCAAAAACTCTTATGCACTACAAGCAGGACCTATGAAAACTCCCTTTTGCTCTACATTGGACTTGAACTGCACCCAAAAGAGGGAGGGGAAATACACCATGCTAAGCTCCACATTAATTAGAATGTAGTCTCAAGTAGGCAACATGGCATAGGCATTGAAATATTCCTAAGATAGGCATAGGACATAGTTACAAAATATTCCATGCACCTTGAAACAACTTTATACCAACTTTAAAATCATGCCAATTCCCTATGCCCGTTTTAGATTGTATTTTAATTTTATATTGTTAATAATATCATATATACTATAATGTAATGACATATATAATATTAGTAATATAGTAGAAATATCTGAATATGTTATATGTGTTGATAATAAAAAATGCCTTAATAATATCTATATTTGATTTATCTTCTATGTAATAAAAATATAATATATATTAAAGTTTTTTGATGCAGGATATACTAAAAGCTTTACTGCACAAATACAGCATGCTATTAATATATATATCATCATGCTAAAATTGTTATACAATATAATATCATTTAATTATACCAATAGTTGCGATATTCTATAGCAAAATTACCGC